>NC_031474.1:3640315-3640539 GCF_000006565.2 Toxoplasma gondii ME49 | reverse complement strand
AGACAGATCGAACGTGACCCCCCAAGGATATTCGCAGCTCGCATCGCCCGTTGCAGGCAAGCCGACAGGTCGCATTTTTCTCGCCCTTCAACTGCTTCGGCGCCGTCAGTCCCTCGCGGTCAACTTTCAAAGAAGTCCAGTCCTACGCCCAGCGCTCCCGCACGGTGCGTTGCGTCTCCTTTCTCCCCGGGTGTCTCCTCCGGCCTACCGTGGACCTGCCGAAC
>NC_031474.1:1709661-1711761 GCF_000006565.2 Toxoplasma gondii ME49 | reverse complement strand
CTTGCGAATACTGTGTCTGCATCAGCAGATGCTCTGCCTCCTCAGCATCTGTGTCCTGCCCCGGATAAACTATATCCTCGAGGCTCGACGGGCCTTCTGTCGGCAGTAGTTTCTCTGTTGCGAGGTATGCGGAGCATTCCTTCACTGTCTGCCTGAAGCTCTCCTCTGTCTCGTAGAGAGACTTCGCCATGTTCACATACTGAGATCCCTGGCCGGTGAACAGCCACACCATTGGTTGATGTGCCTCTGTGGCAGCATCCGCACCTCTGAGTCCGGCGTAGGCTGCATCCCGACCCGTTGGCCCTTGGCGTGCAGGGACCTCAACGATTGCATGCGCATTTGAGCCTCCAAACCCGAATGAACTGACAGCTCCAAGAAGCGCCTCGGTCTTCTCTCCAGTCATCAGTGTGTCAAGCGGATAGGCTTTCGTAGGAAACAGGAACGGCCTCGAGGAATCTGCCGTCGAGATATCGATGTGGGGGTTGAATGTCTTGAGGTGCAGATTGGGCGGGGCGATCCTCTGTCGAAGTGAACAGATGAGTTTAATGAACCCAGCGATACCAGCTGCACCTTCTGTGTGCCCGATACGCGATTTGAGCGCTCCCAGAACAAGAGGCGTGTCTGCACTTGTTCCCTGCCCGTAGACGGCTTGGAGGGCGCCGATCTCGATTGGGTCTCCGAGAGACGTTCCTGTCCCGTGCGTCTCCACTACCGCAACGGATAACGGCGAGTTGACATTGGCGCTGCGTAGAGCAGCACGTATTACTGCCTGTTGTGCAGGCCCGTTTGGGGCTGTGAGGCTTGCGCTGCGTCCGACGTGGTTGCTGGCAGTGCCTGCAAGGGCAGCGTAAATGCGCGTGTGTGTTTGCGGCGTGCTGGTCCGTTGTAGAATGAGAGCGCAGCATCCTTCCGCGCGTACGTATCCGTTTGCTGACGCATCGAATGTCTTGCAGCGACAGTCGCGGCTTAGCATTCTCGAGCGGGAAGTATCCAAGAAGTGTTGAGGTGTGCTTATGACATTAGTGCCCACAACCAGGCCGCCATCGCACACGCGCAGTAGCAGATCCTTATTGGCAATATCAATGGCCACGAGCGAAGAAGAACAAGCGGTATCAACAGTTAAGCTGGACGAAGTCAGGCCATACGCGAACGACAGTCTGTTCGCAAGAATAGACACAGCCGCGCCTGTGGCTGTGAGACTGTTTGCGTGCATCATGGAGTCGTGGAGCTTATCGTGGTTCATTGCTCCGACGAAAACCCCTATGGGTGAACCAAGCAAATCCTCCCGACTATACCCGGCATCTACCAATGCTTCATAAGACACCTCTAGAGAAATTCGCTGCCGCGGGTCCATTTCTCGGGCTTCGGCATCAGAAATGCCAAAAAATCTGTTGTCAAAGAGTTCCGCGCCGTCAATGAACCCTCCCTCGCGAACATATATTTTTCCCTTGGCGTCGGGATCCGGATCGTATACTTCCTCTATACTGAAACGCGATGGTGGAATTTCTTGAATGCAATCCTGGAACGTGAGAAGCATTTCCTCAAAGGCCTCCAGGTCATTCACAGAACCGGGAAGCCTGCAAGCCATCCCCACTACGGCAATGCTGACGCCGGCATCCTGTAGGACTGCAGCAGATGCGAGTTGGTCATCTCCTCTGGAAGAAGTGTCAATAGCAGTTTTGGCTCTAACCATGCTCCACAGATGGTCCGAAACAGCCTGAACCGACGGATAATCGAAAAGAAGCGTTGCGGATAGGCGGATGTCGAACGCATCCTGAACAGCGTTGCGGAATTCGACTGCTCCCAACGAATCGATTCCCAGCGCCTGCAGAGGTGCATCTGCTGGTGGTTCTTCTGCAGTTCCAAGAACTTGTTTGGCGGCGCCAGAGACCGTGGCTTGGATCAACGCTCTGAGCTCATCGGGCGCCATGCTGGCGAAGGCACTCTCCTGGTGCATCTCCGGTCCGGCAGCTTGCCTGCTGGATCTCTCGTCCCTCATCCTGACGGTGACCGACCTAGTTTGTTCCTCGAAGATAGCAGGCAAACACCCACGATAACGCATCACGAAACGGGCCAGATAAACTCCTGACAGGCGACAAC
>NC_031474.1:1528715-1707612 GCF_000006565.2 Toxoplasma gondii ME49 | reverse complement strand
CTGTGGGTCCTGCTCAGACATGATGCGTGCTCGGACGGCGACAACGCGCAGAGCATCGCGCCACGAAAATACTCCTGCTGTGACTGCAGCGGCGTATTCGCCGAGGCTGTGACCTAAAACAGCTGCTGGACGTAGTCCCCTCTCTTTCAGAACCCGAGTGAGCGCCAGCTCAACAACGAAAATTGCCACTTGCGAATACTGTGTCTGCATCAGCAGATGCTCTGCCTCCTCAGCATCTGTGTCCTGCCCCGGATAAACTATATCCTCGAGGCTCGACGGGCCTTCTGTCGGCAGTAGTTTCTCTGTTGCGAGGTATGCGGAGCATTCCTTCACTGTCTGCCTGAAGCTCTCCTCTGTCTCGTAGAGAGACTTCGCCATGTTCACATACTGAGATCCCTGGCCGGTGAACAGCCACACCATTGGTTGATGTGCCTCTGTGGCAGCATCCGCACCTCTGAGTCCGGCGTAGGCTGCATCCCGACCCGTTGGCCCTTGGCGTGCAGGGACCTCAACGATTGCATGCGCATTTGAGCCTCCAAACCCGAATGAACTGACAGCTCCAAGAAGCGCCTCGGTCTTCTCTCCAGTCATCAGTGTGTCAAGCGGATAGGCTTTCGTAGGAAACAGGAACGGCCTCGAGGAATCTGCCGTCGAGATATCGATGTGGGGGTTGAATGTCTTGAGGTGCAGATTGGGCGGGGCGATCCTCTGTCGAAGTGAACAGATGAGTTTAATGAACCCAGCGATACCAGCTGCACCTTCTGTGTGCCCGATACGCGATTTGAGCGCTCCCAGAACAAGAGGCGTGTCTGCACTTGTTCCCTGCCCGTAGACGGCTTGGAGGGCGCCGATCTCGATTGGGTCTCCGAGAGATGTTCCTGTCCCGTGCGTCTCTAAGACGGAGATATCTGATACTCGTTGCAGCCGGGCGGAACGGAGAGTGTCAAGCATGAGTGTTGTCTGAGCTGGACCGTTAGGCGCTGTCAGGCTTGCGCTTCGGCCAACATGGTTAGTGGCCGCACCCCTTATCCACGCGTATATTGCGTTTTCTTTCAAGGTTTTGGTGTTTCTAGGTAGTGTTTTCAGAATTACTCCACAGCACCCCTCGCTGCGTACGTAGCCATTTGCGTGTGCATCGAACGTTTTACATCGGCAATCTGGGCTGAGCATTGTTGCCTTGCATATCTCGATGTAGCATTCGGGAGACAAAAGCAGATTCACTCCTACAATCAGCGCTGTTTTGCAGCCTCCTCTGGTGAGTTCATTGAAACCGGCTACGATCGCGATCAAGGAAGACGCACATGCAGCATCAATCGTCATGCTCGGCCCTGTCAGTCCGAAGAAGTAAGAAATCCTGTTTGAGAGAATTGAGTTGTTTGCACCGCTGCAGCTGAAAGGAGACAACTGGCTGTAGCCTACTCGCACAGCGTCTGTGTTCGTTTTGCCAACAACGACAAGAGTTTCTTCCGAAGCCGCGTCGTTCTGTTCGACACCAGCATCACAGAAAGCCTCAGCAGCCACTTCCATGGATAGTCTCTGTCTCGGGTCCATTTCGTGGGCTTCCGCTGCTGAGATTCCGAAGTAGCGATTATCAAAAAGTGTTGCCCCGTCAACGAAACCACCCTCCCGGACGTACATCTTTCCCTTCGCACCCTGGTCAGGATCGAAGAACTCCTCGATGTCGAATCTGGTTGGAGGGATCTCGGCCACGAAGTTGTCCGTAGTCAGAAGCGCTTGCCAAAAGTCACTCGCAGTGTTTGAGGATCCTGGGAGTCTGCAAGACATCCCAATGACCGCCACGTCGCCGTCCATGGTATCGAAACTGAGGGGGACTGAAATGCCAGTGGGCTCAGTTTCTTCAACCTTCTCTTCAAGTCTCCATGAAATGAAGTGACTGAGAGCGTCCAGGTGTGGGTGGTCGAACAAAATCGTTGCTGGAAATTTAAGGTGAAACGTGTCTTCAAGGGCATCTCGAAAGGCGACGGCTCCGAGAGAGTCGATGCCCAGCTCCTGTAGCGGCGTACGAACATCCGGTTCGCTGTCAGTGCCGATCACACGCCGGCAGGCTTCTGTGACCAGACGGATAAGCTCATCGTGTGTATATGTCTTCCGAAGCGACTGAGATTGGTGGCAACTGTCTCTTGTCGTGTGAGACTGGCTCACAGGGTCAACAACACCTTCTGGTTGGTGACAGCATGCCTGAAGCAAAGATTGCTGCATGTCAATCTCGCGTTGCACAGATACACGCGCAGTAGGATGTAGCTGGACTGCCTGCAGCTGCACCGTTACACTCCCTTTTTCAGTGTACAGCGTCACGTTTGCGAGCCGCTTTTGTGCGTGGCCTGACGTGAGAGGAAGGACATGAATGTGTCCCCAGAAGCTGTCACACGCATCCTGAGAGGTGGCAAAACTGTTGACAGTTTCAACTCCCGTAACAGCGTAATCGAGATCTCGATCGAAAGGAACCTGTCGTTTTGCAATAGTTCCGGCTACACAAAAGAGTTCTCTGATGATGACGGGACAGACTATGAAGCCTTCCTCTACCAAAGTCCTTGCTCGTGAAAGATGGACGAGCGCTTCATCATCTCTTCGATGGATGGCTCGTATCGTCGTAAACCTTTCTGGAACTCCCCAATCTTCTGCAGTGCGCCAGGTATCAGTCGCTTCTTGTTTGGACATGGTTTCGTCTTTCAAAAATCGCCGCTGCAGAGCATACAGTGTCGGGCACTGGTTTTTAGCATTTGAAACTGGCATAACTGTTGCTTCCGTTAGTGGGAGCCATTTTCCCTTGGAGCCGTCTACGTCAGTGGGAAACCGAGCATAACTTCCGAAGCTGGCAATTACCAGCGTTTCACGTTCGGTCACTAAACGAAAGCACACGTTCAGAACAACGTTCGTGCTATCGCAATCTTGAGGTTCTGGAAGTACCATTTCTCGATATGATCGGAAGTTCTTCAGCTGGATTGCAGCTTTTGAGGTGTCATCGCCTGGAGAACCCATTCGGGAACACAGCTTGGCAGCGGCTATCATTGCATCAAGGACGGCTGCGGCTGGCAGAGTCGAAATTCCCAGGCTGGTTTCTTCGCTGAACACTTTGACGAGAGCACGCGGCACCGCCTTCTGGTAAATGTGTTCTTGAACATGTTCATTTTTAGTGGCTTCTCGCAAACCCAGCAGGGGATGAAGAGAGGCTTTCCACGGGAAGCGCCTGAAATAAGAACGCGATGTGTACATACGGGCACGTATGTGTATATAGGCACATGCATGTACGCAGAAAGTCATACCTCCCACCCTCTGAATTTGTATGACACGCCGGGTAGCACCGATAGAGACTTGCATCACATACGCATACATGTGGTGTCCGTTAAAAGAGTACTGTGGCCGTCCTTGCTGCAGTACAAGAGCTTACTTGCGATGCCAGGTGTGTCCGGGTTCTTTTGAGCCAGCCTGTGCTTCACAGACGACAAGCCTCGACACGTCCCTCTCGCGCGCCTTCGCTAGGGTGTCGCCTACCGCAAAGGACCACCGATGTCGCGCACCGGCAGATGGCATGCAACAATTTGGGCCCAGATGGACCAGAACAGCACACGGACCAACCTCAACAAAGTGAACAGATGCAGAACCAAACACCGACTCTACAGCAGCGATGGCCTCCCTAAACTTGATTGGAACCGCCACTTGCTGCCCCCAATATATCGAATCACCTAGTTCGTTTGTAATGGTCAGGCGCCCTCGGGCGGACGATACAAACGGAATCGCCGGCTCCGAAAATTCAACTCTCTCAAAGAGACGACTGACAGGCTCAACAGCACCTGCCATTAGCGGGGAGTGGAAGGCATGCGAAACCCTGAGGAAGCGAGCCCTCCCTGAAATACTGAAGAATGAGAGGACCTCTTCCACTTCCGACCTTCTTCCGGACACCACCACGCTTCGCGGGCCATTATCGGCAGCGACAGCCACAGACTTCAGGTTCTTCAGGTCTGAATCTAAGGCCGCCTGAACCTCAGCGGCCGACAACCGGCATGCCGCCATGACACCATCCTGTGGGTCCTGCTCAGACATGATGCGTGCTCGGACGGCGACAACGCGCAGAGCATCGCGCCACGAAAATACTCCTGCTGTGACTGCAGCGGCGTATTCGCCGAGGCTGTGACCTAAAACAGCTGCTGGACGTAGTCCCCTCTCTTTCAGAACCCGAGTGAGCGCCAGCTCAACAACGAAAATTGCCACTTGCGAATACTGTGTCTGCATCAGCAGATGCTCTGCCTCCTCAGCATCTGCGTCCTGCCCCGGATAAATTATATCCTCGAGGCTCGACGGGCCTTCTGTCGGCAGTAGTTTCTCTGTTGCGAGGTATGCGGAGCATTCCTTCACTGTCTGCCTGAAGCTCTCCTCTGTCTCGTAGAGAGACTTCGCCATGTTCACATACTGAGATCCCTGGCCGGTGAACAGCCACACCATTGGTTGATGTGCCTCTGTGGCAGCATCCGCACCTCTGAGTCCGGCGTAGGCTGCATCCCGACCCGTTGGCCCTTGGCGTGCAGGGACCTCAACGATTGCATGCGCATTTGAGCCTCCAAACCCGAATGAACTGACAGCTCCAAGAAGCGCCTCGGTCTTCTCTCCAGCCATCAGTGTGTCAAGCGGATAGGCTTTCGTAGGAAACAGGAACGGCCTCGAGGAATCTGCCGTCGAGATATCGATGTGGGGGTTGAATGTCTTGAGGTGCAGATTGGGCGGGGCGATCCTCTGTCGAAGTGAACAGATGAGTTTAATGAACCCAGCGATACCAGCTGCACCTTCTGTGTGCCCGATACGCGATTTGAGCGCTCCCAGAACAAGAGGCGTGTCTGCACTTGTTCCCTGCCCGTAGACGGCTTGGAGGGCGCCGATCTCGATTGGGTCTCCGAGGGACGTTCCCGTCCCGTGCGTTTCTATCAAATGAATCTGAGAGGTCAGTTGTAAGTGCGCTGAACGGAGAGAAGCTAATATCACGGCTTGCTGGGCAGGGCCATTAGGTGCTGTCAGGCTTGCACTCTTCCCAACATGGTTGTTCGCTGAACCCAAGAGCCATGCGTAGGTCGTATTCTTGGAAACCTGCCTGTCGTGCGTGTTCTCCAACAGAACCACTCCGCATCCTTCAGAGCGGACGTAACCATTTGCTGATGCGTCGAACGTTTTACACCGGCAATCAGGACTAAGCATTCTTGCTCTACAGTAATGTATGAATGTGTCAGCCGTTAACAGCAACTGGACACCACCGACCAGAGCTAAATTGCATTGCGATGCATTAAGCAATTGTCGGGCAATATCTATGGCAACTAGAGAGGAAGAGCATGCTGTGTCTACAGTAAGGCTTGGACCTCTCAATGAGAGATTGTAAGAAACTCTGTTCGACAGCAATGCGGGGGAAGTACCAGGACCGGAAAAACTGGAAGCGGATAGAGCGTGCTGCTGAAGAAATGTGTTCCAATCATTTCCGCTGCATCCTATCACAACTCCGACTATCTCATTGTCGATGGCGGCTAGCCCTTGGTCACCCAACACTTGAGAGTCAACCAAAGCATCGTAAGCGACTTCCAACAGGATGCGCTGACGTGGGTCAAGATGGCGAACTTCCACTTCGCTTATCTTGAAGAACGTATTGTCAAACATGTCCGCACCACGCAGAATGCCTGCTGCTTTAACGTAGATCTTATCCCTGGCGCCATAGTCCGTATCAAAAATACTAGCTGCATCGAAACGGCTTGTCGGTATTTCCTGTATGCAGTCCGAGTCACTGTGTAGCATTTCCCAAAAGCTCTCTGTAGTGCCATCTTCTGCTCCAGGGAACCGACACGACATCCCCCTGACTGCCACGCATGTCTCAGAGGAAGTGCTGGGCCTTGGTTGTGCTAGGTTCGTTGGAGTATTACGACGCTCACCTCCGTCTCCGCTTTGAAGTTTCTGTGCAAGGAACCTACATACGTCGTCAATAGTAGGGAAATCGAAGATGAGAGATGCGGGAAGACTAATACCTAGAGACTCTTGAAGAGAATCACGAAATTCGACAGCAGCCAGTGAATCGATGCCGAGTGTTTTTAGCGAAACATCGCGATGTATAGAGACAGCCTCTTTAAGAATTTGTCGAACCGTCTGAAGCACCAAGGTCTGTACGGCCTCTTCATCTACAGTGTTCACTACTTCATTTGCCATCTGATCGGGTTCAGTTTGTTCGGTTTGTACGCTTCCGGTTACACTTCCATTGTCGTCCTCTAGCGAGAACGAACGCTCGAGCTCGTCCTTCATTGATTCAACTTCCACGTAAAGTCCTTTTCTACTATCTCGGGTCCATCGCGAGATCTGTTTCTCGGTTATCGCATGCGGTTCGTTGGCTTTGCTGCTACCTTCTGTCGTCCCGTACTGCTGAACTCGAAGGCCAGGAGTTCCATCACCTGATGAAAACGCTGTAAATCTTCGAAGGCGCGCTGAAACAGGAGTCAGCGTGCATTTACCAATCAGCGATGAGGTACTGCGTCGGCGCAAATGGTTGCACGTGCTGTTGCAAAGGTCTACATTGTGACGCATTGCCAAACCCCCAAACGAGTTGCCATCGTCTGCAGATTCGAATACGGGGAACTCCATGTGATCCCAGATGTGGCGTCGAGAAAGGGATAGTGCATCCATCTCTCTATCCTTAGGGACAGATTCAATGATCACATGAGCATTACAGCCCCCCAGTCCGAAGGAGCTAACACCGGCAAGGATTGGTCGGTCACCTGCGAGCGTCAGCCTTTTAGTTGGGATCTGATAGTCGAAGCCTTCATCATCAATCAAGGGACTGATTTTTTTGAAATGGAGTGTCGGTGGAACTTCTCGAAAATATAGTACTAAGAGAGCCTTGAGCAGACCTACTGCACCAGCGCAACCTTCTAGGTGCCCGACATTGCTCTTCCCAGAGCCAATGAGCAACGGATTGTCCACGCTTCGTGAAGTGGAAAATACTGACTTTATGGCTCTAAATTCGATTGTGTCACCTAGCTTTGTTCCTGTTCCGTGGGCCTCAAGGTACGCCACCTGCTGAGGTTCAACACTAGCAGTCCGTAGCACCCCTTCAAGCAATTTCTTCTGTGCGACGTCACTTGGAGCTGTCACAGAGACGCTACGCCCGTTGTGGTTCGTTCCATGTCCGCGGATCGTCGCGAGCGACTTTTGCTTACAACGACTTTCAGGCGAGTACATCTGACGCTCCAAGAGAAATACGACGGCGCCTTCACCCCGTCCGTAGCCATTTGCTGCAGCGTCAAAAGGCCTGCAACGAGAGTCTAACGCTAGCATTCCTGCTGCGCAAAGTGCCACGGTCGCCTCTGGCACCAACATCAAGCTGGATGAGCCGACCAGACATGCGTCACACTGTCCCATTTCCATATGAGAAGCTGCGACTGAGACAGCTACCAGTGCTGAAGAGCTTGCGGAATCGATAGTTAGGGATGGTCCGCACGCATTGAATGTGTACGACAATCTGTTCGCCAGCAGTGCATGTGGAGTATTAGCCGTTTGGAATGCACAAAGCCTCTCCGTTTGCTTCGTCTTCAAGATGGTCCTGAACGCCACCAAACGCAGGAGGGCGCTGGTATTGGGTAGTCATCAGTGAGCATTTTACCGCTTTGCTACATTTTTAAAACTTCCCTCCTGAAAGCGAATTGAGTAGGACGAAACAACCCAGCAAGTGGCTTTCGCTGCTGACCACACATACTGCAAATCAGTGGATCGCGTAGGGCGGTGGTGGGGGTGTGAACCGTCAACACGCTCTCCGTTCGAGGTATATGCATGAAACCACTGCCAGTTTCAAACATATTTCTCGTATATAGTCTACGGCTTTCGCCCCCATAAAGTAAAGTACTCATACGTTTTAAACGTGTAAGTTGAAGGTTTTGCGACAACCCCACCACTATGTTTTTCAACGGAGTCCTATCTAGTAGTGTTGACGCTTACTGCAGCATTGTTAATCCCTTTGTTTGTCAAATGTTTGTACTGTTAACCGAAAATTGTGGTGGCCAACTTAAGGCAATTACGGTCAGAATGAAAGCATTGTCGGTTGTATTTGGCTGAGGGAGGCAGACATGTAGGCAGGATACTCTGTGCGCCCCTCCGTGTCAGCCCTCTAACGCGTCTTACATCTTACCATTCAGAAGAAGAACACCCCACAAACACACCGAACTTGTGGTTGTCATCCGTAATAGCTTGTAGACCGGCGGACTCGAATGCCTCGTGCGACAGCTCAAGAAGCATTCGTTGCTGTGGATCCATCCTTCTTGCCTGAATTCAGGAAAACAAAAACTGTTTGACACTGCTGATGTCCCCTACTCTTCATCATCCGGCGGAAAAAGTATCTGCGGCAGCACTCAGTGACGCCATGACCTGCGTTGGTAGCAATCTTCGCTCGGCACTGTTGCTCTGTTTGAGGTAGGGTTCGTAATTTCACGCTGCTTCAAAAATCGTGTATTGCTTGCTTCGAGCCTCTGGTGCGTTGCCGCTCGAGTGCTTGTTTGTGTGTGAAGCAGGCAGTAGGGGCATCCACGCAGGCGCTTTCCTCACCAACACAAGCCGTCAATGCTTACCTCAGACGAAGAAATTTTGAAGAAACCATTGTCGAATTTCTCGATACCGTCTATGAAACCTCCCTCCTTGACGTATATCGTCCCTCGTTCGCTGTGTCCCTCGCTGAACTCCTTGTGGTTCCATCGCTTTGAGGGTATTGGCACAATAGCGTCTATACCCTCCACAAGAACCGTCCAGAAATCGCCAGGGTTTTTTGCGTTTCCTGGTAGCCGACAGGCAATGCCCACAATCGAAATGGAGGCTTTTTCATTTTCAGTGGAGTAACGGTTTGTCCTGTGTATGATGTGATGACTAGAGGTTTTGACGTTGACTTGCTTTTCTTTCTTCAGCTCGCAGATGTGGAAGACGAACGAGCTAAAGCTCTCGTAATCCTTCGCCGCGAGTGGCCCGATTGGCACTTCGAACTGAACCGACACACGGTTGAGAAACTCTGCGAATGTGATATCATCTTGACGAACAGCGCAGAAGCGGTACTCAGCGTCAGTCCTTTGGTTGGGGGTGTCCTCGCTGTCTGGCTCAGTTACAGCCTCAAGACAGGATAGTAAAGCCTGAGTGAGGTCAGACGTCATTGTTTGTGAACGTCCAGTTTTTCTATATTCAGTAGCAGCAGTTTCACATGTTTCAACGAGGTTGTTCTTCTCTCTAATCAGAAGATGGGCGTCTCAGAAGTCAACCTCATTCCGCATCATATATAGCAACTTCACACGCAGATTCGGGAACTCATAAACAATGCGCATGACATGAAATATTTGTTGGCTCCGCTGGGGCCAGTAGTTGGCTAATCACATGATAAGCTCTCAACCACATAGTACTGACCTGCTATTCTGTTACACGGTAGAACAGTTTTCACAAGAAAAGAAGGCCGGTTAGCGTTCTGTCTACACATCGTTCAAAACGTGTTCCCCAGCTCCGGTGTCAGTTTGCAAGAGTCCTGTGATTTCCTGCTGGCTCACCTGCCAGTTTTTGACCCGTAACGGAGCCAGCACGGTCTGGGTAGTGTCCTGCTGCCATTAACGCGGTAACTCCACATCTGGTACGAGTGAGGTTGTTATCTCCTACTAAATCGCGACTCCAATGCTGCTTCCTCCCATCAATTAATTTCTCCGGTACTCCAAAGCGCAACCAGAGAGCGTGTCTCCGGTTATGTTGGTGACATTCCGTGTGCCCCGGTTGTCAAACGCTGCCACGTCAGTTAGCTTACACAATTCGGGGAGCTGCTCATCCATAGCATTGGTAAACTGGAAAATGGCGCAATGTTCCGGTTAAACAGAGCCTTTCGGAGGCATCCGTTGCGGCAACTGAACGTGCAGTTGCAGATGACAACTCAGTTAAAGCAGCGAGAAACTAACATTAAGGATAGGCCTAAACACCATGTGATTGTGGAAAGGGAAGATGATAATGGAAGGGCCGTGTAGGTAGTGAATGTTCTTTGAGGTTTTGAGGACACAATGTTGCCACTAGCTTGGCTGCCTGTGAAACGTGTAACCCAGCCCTGAGAGTGACATTCCGAGAGCGTCGCAGGTGGTTGCTTGATGAATTGTAACTACTCGTGATGATTTATCTGCGTCACGCCTTGCTCAACTCTGAGATAGCAAAAAACACATATTTCATTGACGAGATTGACAAATTAAACGCGTACGTGAGGGCAGATTTGTTTCCCTTCTGTGCAACTGGCTGATTGTCGCATGATCTGCGAAATCCGGTCGTTCACACACTCTGTGAAGCGTTATTCTCATTCTCCCCTTCGCGTTTTACCAAAATGCTGTGGCATGATCTGACACATAGATAAGTTCCTTACAAAACTGTCCAGCACAGCCGTCTCCATTTCCCCATGGTAAGCCACAGAAGTGTCCTTGTTCGAATAGAAAAGAACAAGGGCAGGTAGCGGATAAGTAAAACATAACAGCGGACGTCAGCTTGCGCAACCCGCTCCTAGTGCATCCACAGGATGGACTTCCTCCAGTGGGGAACAGTCGGCGTCTGTCCGTTACCACTTCTGTTAAGTGGAAACTCGAGTTGCATGGCCTGTTCGACGGTTCAATCGTACCTTGCGTGCGTTCACTTCTCTGTGTACTGAACTGGGATACAGTGGTGTCGTCGAAGCAAGCGAAAGAGAACGTTTAAACGAAGGCATTGTGCAAGCAAATTGACTTCGGTCATGGCCCTGCCGGAAACGCAACGAGCGGTGACGCTCAAGAAGTGCATTGCACCTGTGGGGTGCTCTGGCGCAGGAGTCTCTTTTGATAAGCTGGTCGAGAAAACACTTTTTTACGCTGCACGTCTTATCTGAATGCTTTCTCACTAATAGCAGATTTGCTCAATGGTGCCGTACAATTTACTTTCTCGCCACTATTTTCATGGAACGGCTGCTCTGGGTAGCCTACGTTGTGGTGCCACAGGGACAGGGCATATTCGGCTTCCGTATATACGATTCGCACTACCAGGTTTATGAAGCATCTGACGTAGAGACTGGAATACCCTAGAGACAGTTGGCATGCCCTTCTTGTAGAAAAACAAGATGTAAGGAGCTTCCCAAGGTGATCCTTTAGAAAACTTTCCGGCCAGCATAGAGGGCGTAAAATAATGCAGAGAAAGAAAGCATAACTTTCTCTCATAACCCAATTTTTGTAAAGGCTGTCGTTCGAAGGTTACCCCGTCCAAATGTCATGATATCCTCGTACCTTTCGCTGGGCTCAATCCCTGGCACACAAACGCGGACGATTGAAAGTTGATGTGCACTCACTCCGAGAAGTGTTCCACCGCAAAGTTTTCCAGTACGACAAGCAGCGTCTTGGGACAAATTGCACTCAACGTCTCTTACCGCACCTGCCTAGATTTGCTTGCCTGCAGTTTATCAGCTCCTGTCGCCAACCGTATTGAACGGCCGCTAACCCGTAAAAGGAGACTGTTAGCTTCGGGCCATGCGAATTGTCACGGGAAGAGGAGAAGCGGACGGTAAACGCAGATCGCTGCTGCCACCGTTCCGATACTTCTTTCACTCTGGGACGTCCCGAAAAATGAAGAGCTGACTCAACAACTTCAAAACTCTTATCCACCTTCGCCATGCAAATCCTTCGGTATGTTTGGTGGTCTCCCTTCAGCGGGGGCGTAACCTTGCAGACACATTTCTCACTTTACAATGGTTGAGCACGCTTTAGTGAGGAAGGGGCTGATGTGCGAGCACGCTGCTTGCCGCCACCTTCCAAGGCATAAACCAAGAATTCTCAACTTCAGTACTGCTTCGTATTTTCTTCTGTTGTTCTGGGCTACTCAAAGGAACGTCGAACATATCCGGCTACTGTGGTGGTGTCCAGCCAAAGGCTCGAATGGTTGTTTTCCCGGAATGCAAGGCTTTATACTAGCGCAGGCGACGCTGCAGTTGGAGACATCTTCAATTCTGCTGGGGAAACCTATTAGTATAGCCCGCCGGAAGCGTGCATTTGAACGGAGCACCTACGAAGAGGTGTTGAACCGGAACGGCGTCCGTCAGGTGGAGCCTCTTTTCACCCATCAGCGTGGTGATGGGAGCTTCCAGCTCCTGTACAACACGTGTCCGGAATCGGACGCCCATCTTGACGGCGCGTCATTTGAAAGTCCTCCTTTCTATGGATGCATTGGTCGTCTCGTCTCTTTTTCCTCAGAAGGGAAACAAATTGGTGGAGAAACAACTCTAGATTTTAGAGGTCTGTTGGCTGAAGCTAGAATCGTGGGTTACTGGAACCCTCTGAAGGAGCCTGTGAACGGCGTTCATAGTCTCCATGACGCCATCTTCGCTGTGTGGGCTCAGAGGTGCCGTACAGTCGATTCCACTTGCGAGTGCACAGAAGCAAAGTGCCGTGTATCACTCGAAACGTCCACAGCGAAGTCAGCCTATCTCCTGTTCACCAACCAAACAATATTTGAGACATACAAAGGAGACCGTTTGTGCGTAGACCACCAGACTGATAAAACCGCACTTAATAAGAACTCTTCAGCAAAATTCACGTTCTGGCTTGTGGAACACACTGGATGGGTGTGTGGAAGAGCGGATATGCACGGTTCTTACCTGGAGTTCGATGAGCAGCATCCAAACGGCATACGAGTGGGGAGTGTGTTCGCAGTGCGGCTAATAGACTCAGATGTTGAAAAATTCGAGGTCATCAGACCAGTATGGACTGGAGCTAGACTCGATTACAGTTTTGGTTTCAATGCTCTTCTGGGAGGGCCAGCAAAGCAAATAGACCCTGTCGGTGCAACTGAGAAAGACACTCACTACGCTTTCACTATACGAGCAAGATCCTTCGACGTGGTAAAAGGCGTCAGCGAGTCACGGTGCTTCGGGGTCATTCTCGATTCAAATTTCCAGGAGACGTCGCGTACATCCGATGAGATTTTTCCATGCAAGCCATGCGTCTATGCAGCATTTGTACTGCATCCACAATATCAGGAGCTGATGGCAGTCTGCAAGGGTACGACAGAGGAATTGTCAGGGATTTACGTAGACGGAAAAAGGCTTTCTAGGACCCAAAGGAGTGTTTTGTCTCTTCCTCCAACCGAGATGAGCGTGCCAGTTTTTGTGCCAGACGATTTCCGTGCATGGAAGGTTTTTTGGAAAGATGTGACAGAAGTTGCTGGAGAAACACGGGTGACCCTTAATCTCGGCGAGTGGAATCAACAGCTGCAACTTTATTTCGAGAATCTTGCTCCGGTTGAGGGGATTAAGGCCACGGGTGTGGACCTCATTTTTGCATCATTCTTCGGTGAAGACAGTCTTCTCGTTGGATACCAGGACAGCATGCAGCGTTCTACTTTCCTCATGGAATGCTCATCGAACGGTACCCGTGTACCAGGCAACTCCTTGAAGGTTCTCCGAACTGCAGAAGCCAGCCTGTTACCCCCAGCACCTGGAGCTTTCATCACGCGTCCCGCTGCTTCTGGAGAAGTCTTTTGGTATTCTCTCTGGACGGAAGACCGGCTGGGTCACGATGCTCAAGATTCGTTTTTGCCCATCGCCGACAGCACACGAGAAATTCGTTTAGTTAAAGCAACAGGATCGCGGAAAAACGCTGGACCCTGTAAGGGCGGGTGAGCAGAAATTGCGAGTCATGATCCAATGTAGTGTCAAAGCGTTATACAGTCACTAGCACTGAGAATCTGCTTTTTTTTACCGTGGCTAAGTCTTTTACTTACGATAATCAACTTCTGTCGGCTTTCGCTGCTCTGATTGATGACTGAACTCCTGAACCTCATTGTGGCAGTTTCTTTGGTTTGACATTCTGCTCAAGCTGTGCAAGGCCTTATCCAGGAACGAAATTGCCAGGAATTCCTTGAATACCGAAAGGGTGGTATTTCTCGAGACCGTTGGTTACCACCGATTTGCTGGTGTCCTAAATATCGGGAGCAACTGCTGTCAATCTGAGAGGGGATGGGGACTCCGCAAACGCAAGGTAGTAGCTTGTCCCATATGAGCGAAGTAGTGGCTGGTGTTTTGTCCCTTTTCTCGTTCAGTGTCCTGTAGCCTGAAAAATCGTCTGTCTGTACCTTCTCTCTGCCTCTTTCAGCCTGGACTTTTGTGGCCGTGCTACAAATGTTTCTGGCACTGGAGACCAATATCGTATATCGTTATGATTCCCTTTTGCTCTCCTGCAGCGTCGGTCCCGAACCGGCAGCATGTGACGCAAGCTGTCACCGTCTGCAAGTGTACGAGACAAACAAAACTGTCGGGGCGGACGACGACCCAACATGCGTCTACACTGACGGCACAAATTTCGCAGAAACCTGTTTCGATGGAAGTTGTCAATTTCTTCCGGTCGTGGTCACGGAAAGGTCGACAGAGATAACGCCTGACGAACAAGTCGATGAGACACTAGAAAGTCAAATAACGCCCAGCTCATCACAATCGGTTTTTGAAATATCACTGCAGAATCCTGCGGAAATAT
This sequence comes from Toxoplasma gondii ME49, assembly GCF_000006565.2. NCBI lineage: Eukaryota > Apicomplexa > Conoidasida > Eucoccidiorida > Sarcocystidae > Toxoplasma > Toxoplasma gondii. Next base: position 1,693,093 of record NC_031474.1, on the reverse strand, counting down.
GGGCGATAAGGGGCTTCTTCGTGCCTCACAGTTACCCTGAGTTTACCGTCACTCTTTTGGACACTAATCGGACGATTGTCTACACCCTCTCCACAAGATTGCCTGCTCTGAAATATGGCAATTTGACTTACTGGGAATGGCGTGACATGCAGGTGTACCGTATACAATACGTCCAACTCCAGCTAGCGGGCAATGCAACGAGGCGAGAAAACCTTCTTGAAGTTGCGGATGTCCAAATCATTGGTAGAGAGTTACCAGTGTGTCCCAGTGAAGGATTCTTCAGCGCAGCAGCACCTCTGTGCTCTTACGATGTGGCGTTCCTGTTGAAAGACGCCTCTGTCTGGGACTGTCAGGGCGAATGGAGCGAGTGGTCGTATTGTGACTCAACCTGTCGGGCAACCAGATTCATGAATGTACGCAAACCTGCCCTTTATGGAGGAAGGCCTTGTCAGCTGTTTGAGAAGAGGGCCTGCAGTGGTAAGAAGGAGACAAGAAAATACTTCAAACATCATTCCAGTGAGTACACGAGTGGGCTTAAGAATGAAAACAGCAGAACCAGAAGATCAATGTGGTGCACAACATACTAGGTGGTTTCGTATTTCCCCCGTGCTTTCTTGAGCAGTATTTCGACGAAACTGCGATCTCGAGACAGTGCTTCTGCAAAGCCGACAGACAGAATCGGCTGAATGCTGCAATATGCGTCATACACAGGTTATTTTTTCAAGTACGACCCTGACACAATTGGACCTGTGTGTATTAATTCACTCCTCCATGCCATCCAGAAGAACCGCGTGAATGAAGGCTGGTGAATCACTGTTTGTTTGTGCAGTTTTGTTGATGTACTAGAACCCCGGCGCATCTGCCCTTGCGCATTTGTTATCACCCTGTTCTCTTGTTTTGCTTTTGTCTTCTTTCTTGTGTCCCAGTTGGACCTCATTGTCATCACATAAATGCAGCCATTCATGACTTCCGCCAACGCCGGCAAGATTGTATATTCGCTACATCGGAATGGTCCGAGTGTCGCAACTGTAGACGGTTAAGGATCAACCACAGAATACGAGAGGCCGCGGGGGACACTGAACTTGGGTGTCCACCTTTCTTCGAGATGGAAAATTGCCCGCCTCCGTGTGACAGTGAATTAGCTGACTGGTCCATTACGCCGGCAACAACATCCTGGTGGACCAGGCTGTGGTTGATGATGGCCGACAGCTGGACATTCTTTGCATTTGCCATTATCGGATGTCTGATAGTAGGGTCCGGTATCGTAACCGTTATTTATTGCAGAAGAACACCAATCACGGAAGAATCAGATCAACTTGGAACGTCCACCCCGACTTTCACGAGGCATCAAACGAGGGATGAAGACGTGCCTCTCGTTCACTCTGGTCCCGCGTCGTTGACCGAAGGTAACCTGCAGGAGAGAGCGACAATAACATTTTCAGATGACGTGACTCTATTAACGGAGAGCTCGGCCTCCCTCGGTAAACACACCGTTTGACTGCCTGTTCTGAAATGAGAAATGAACCCTGTGAAGGGTGTCACTGTTTGGGAGCGAGGAGCACTTATACGTATGTATATATCCTGAAGGTCCGAGTGAAAGCCTGATTGTCTCCATCCCATTGCGTTTCAAGAGGGCGAGACTTACGTAAGCACAGCAGAGACTCCTCTCTATCTTTGATGTTCAGTTTGCATCCTCACCGCAGTCATCTAAATAACCGGTGAAGTATCAGTTGCCGCGCAGGCTCCGCTGATGAGACATCAATGGTGACTACGGGTTGTGACAATAAATCGCGCAGCCATTGGAACGCCAGTGTAAACAGTTGCCTGAGGGTAGTGGCACCAGGTTGTTGTACGCCAACGACCTGAATGGGCGGCCCCGGCTAACGCTGGAAGACGGCGTGTCTCTCTGTTAAGAGGTGAATAGCAACATAATGCTCTCGTTTGATACGTATTCAAGTCGAGCCCCATCACAAACCAGGTGGTACACATGTTGGTTCGTGACCAGGTTCCGTTACACATGTAGGCCACAGCTGAACCAGAAAGCGCCATCCAGTCAATGACCACATTAGGACACCTTCATAAGTGTCAAGAGCGGCATGCGACGTCGTATTACTTTGTCAGGCAAGTACTTAGCATCCCTTTTGCGCCATAAAGATCGCTCCAAATCTCCTTCATGCCACCACTGTCAGTTCACTCAGGCCAAGATACTTCCCTCGTATAATGCACTTCACTAACACTTCCTCAACGGAGCATATGGAAATTATGGTGCAGGATCTTTTGAAATGTCCAGAGGCCTAGCTCTCAGTGTCCGAGACGGCTACTGAAGCTCTGAAGTGAATTCAGCGCTTCGTACACGAAGGGAGTGACTGAGTCAAACATGTGCTTTCGACAGCTGCAGCGCCCAGATGGCAGCAAGTTACTGATCTACATTTCCCTTAATTAGGCGAGCTGTTCCGTTCTACATGCAGTCACATCTAGTCAAACCGCCTTGGCACAGCCAAATGTTTCTAAGGAGATTATCTCTACTCTGGCATTGCACGACGAGGCACAGCGCAACAGCTGCAGCACGTACACGATGTCAGGAAAACGGGCAAGCTGCCAGTTTATCTGTTGAGGTGGGTTAGTCCAGATCATGCTTTTGGTGCATAATTGCAAAATACACGCGCATCGGAACAAAAACAAAGTATCTTTATTGAAACCCTCATTGCAAATCACGAGGTAAGGGCGATTCCCTCGGCGTACTTCTTTTGTTCTACGCTACCACATAGCTACAATTACTTTACTGTGTCCTGTCGCCAGCCATAGGGAGCGCGTCCTTGTCTTTCCACGACTCCGCAGTTTCCCCAGAGGGACTTCAGAAGAAGGACGAATGTATGCTTCCGTCCTCAGTGGCACCCTGTTTCCGCTCATTCCTGCTCATTTATCGAGTTGAACCTCGAGCGCCACAAGTGCTTAAAGGGCAACACTCGTAAGTGCCACACGGCAGAAGTGGCGCAGCGCTTCAGTCGCCGTTAGTCTAATTGTTTAGACCAACAGCTCGTACAAGCTATCCCATGACGGTAATTCCGGCGGTTGTCACACCAATGCAACAGTCACTTTCCTCGTTACGACAATCGCTAAGCAGAATCCCGACATGGCCGCAGCCTCTAGTAACACGTATCACATTGTCCGAGATTGCTCACCGTTGCAGTGGTGAAAAAGAGGGTGACTTGCGGAGACATATTCGCGCGTCCACGGTAGCAGGCAGCCTGTTACATTCCGGTAACAAGTGGGCGGCACGTATCGGTAATGAAAAACATGTACTGTCGGTTGCTGAGCAGATACATGAACCCTTCCCCGACAACTCAACATTTCGGAGAATAGGGAAACGCGTGGGAGAATGAGAGGCGGGCCTTGATCGAGCAAGCTCCCGGGTGTTGTGTCGTCCTGGCGGTACACCTTGCCGGCTAGCTCGTGCTGCTCGCTGGCTCTTGTGTCTTGCTGCTGCGACCGATGCGCAGCGAAAAGTGCGTCTTACGATGAAATGATCCTTTATTGTCACCAAGGAACAAATGCTTACCACTGTGCTGAAGGCCACCGAACAGCCGAAATTCTTGGGGCTCCATTCTTGCAGGAACGCGCTACAGTTCTCTGTGTACACTGCCGTGACCGACTGTCTGCCGCATCTACAGCTGGGCGCAAGATTGCTTACGATGATATTTCAGTCGGTGGTACGGATGTTTTGAAGAACTGAATATCTGGCAACGGTGGCGCCTAAACCTGTGCATCTATCACTTCTTGGCCCACCAACTTCGTGTTACTCCCCCTTGTTTTTTGCCAGCCCTTTTGTCGCTGAAATCCGGTGCGACTTTGCCTGAGAACGGGTGCAAGCTTCTCATGCTAGCAGTTGTTCTTGACAGGATTAAGCCGGGATCCTTGCATTTGGGCTCACAGCCACTGCTGCTCTAAAGGCTTCAATGCAAGTTAGAAGATAAGGGGATTCAGGACCTCACCCTTACGATACTCGATCAAGTCTGGTTTTCATGGTGTCTAAAGCATGAAAGGCGCTCGTGCAGTATGTACGTTTGCGCGCGTTAAGGAAGGCTGAGCACGAGTAAATCCGTGGAATATGTCCGCTGTTTTCGTGTGTAAAAATTCCCCGGCATATCTCAGTGCACATCAAGTTTCCCTAGCCGCCTCTTCTTTCACGCATCACCTCATACGTGCGAGCGTGAAATGTCTCTTGTCGGGTAACTTGTGCCCTGTGTTACTTCGTTTGCCCTGCGTGGCACCTTCTGATTGTTTTTTGTCTACGGTTTTCTAGCAGGCAGGACGAACCCCTTGGGGTGAAGTTGCACGTGACGAGGAGGCGTTTTAGGCCATTTCCTCTTCCCCCCCGCGGTGCTGCACAAGATGAGTTGCTTCGCGCCGGGTGCCTTGTGTGGCTGTTGCTGCGAGCTCTGCCGTCCAGTAAGGTGTGTCATTGATCAGCACGAAGTGGAAATTATTCCTGCAACGTATCGCTCTTCGTCCTCAGTATCATCAGTCACTCATGGTCTCGATGGAAGCGATGCGGGGAGCTTGCCGAGTACCTACCGCAGCTCTTGCGCCCGGTCATCGCACCGAAGCCAGACTGATGATGCGCCCACCTCCCGGAGCACAGCTGTCAGTAGTCACGGGCACCGGACTGCTTCTCACGGCGGCTACCGTCGACGCGACTCGCCCGACCACCCTCGCATGCAGAGAGGCGGGAAAGCAGCAGCACATGCAGAGCGGAAGCTTCGGGGCGGGAGTGGGACCGTAAAAATTGGCCACTTTTCTCCAAATGCATTTCCACATGGCCACATTGCCTCGTCGACTGACCATCATGCAGCGTCCAAAGATCTTCTCGGCAGTAACAAACCTTTTCTTCTGTTTGAGGATACTCCGAAGCATGCCGCAAGTCTTCCGTCACCTTCCCCTCTAACCGTTGAGCAGCTACACCGGAAACCTGCAGATCAGGCGAAGGATCCTCTGGTCCGCCATCAGCCAATAGGACCCTCTCAAGATGAAGGGACTGTGAAACGCTCGGACTGGAAAATCTGCAGTGGAAGCAAGGATGCGTCGTTTCCAGCCTCTCACACTTCTGACAGACTACCCCGCATGCAGGTGGTGCCTTCTCTCAACCTTCAAATGCTGTATCAGCGCAGAGCCGGACTGGCTCCTCAGTCGGGCACACCTGCGGCGAATGGACCCTTTCTTTCTGGCCCTAGCCGTGGTGATGCCGCCGATGATTTGAAAGATGATTCAGGGGCTCCGTCCGTCGTACCTCGAGAGGTCTCCCCTGCTGCAGAAGTCTTGATCCGTGCCTCACGCCCAGGACAAATCTCTCTATCAACTGCGGTAGCTACACCGTCGACAGTGGCGAAGGAAGAAACACTGTCCCTGGGAAGGGATCAGGGTGGTCACACCGCCGACCGTCTGGGATCAACCTGCGTGGATCCGGAGGCTGAGGGGACAGACTGTTTCCGTCCGCATTCTGTCTTGACTCCTGATAGTAACCAATCGAGAATGACATCAACTATGCTTGCCTCCTCTCGTCTTGTGCCCGTCTCCAGATCTGCGCGGAGGACGATGGTGGTCCACCCGGAGGTTTCGTCTGGCCACCGCTCTTCTCACGGAGGCCGATCTGAAGACGTTTCAACAAAAATTTCAATCTCTCAACACACACCAAGAAAATATTCTCCCGTTTCTAGCGGACGAGTCGTCGGAGAACTCGCGTCGGCAGAGAAAAACGGTGAAACTCATATGCCCAAGGAAGAGATGACGGATAGGAGTGCTGTTTTCGTGCCGAAGTATTCCGGTGCCACTGGTATGATTGAACAGTCTGCTGCGGAACACATCGAGCGCCTGGATCGGCAACATGATACTTTTTCTCAGGCGTCTCAGCGTGAACACTCGAGTTGTCAGCTGTTTAACCAGCAGCGGACACTCCCGATTAACGAACACTGTGGCAGTGTGCTACATCGTCTTCACCCGGTGGAGGAGCAGCCTGACGTGGCTGGCCTCTCTGGACAGAGCCTGTCCAGGCGGTTTTCTCGAACGGTATCCGTCTCGTCGGATTCTCTCGAGAGCAGTCAGAGCATGAGCAGCAGACGAAGCACCAGCGTGTGCAGCTCGCTGGGGTTGCGATTTGAGGAATTGAGCTTGAGAGGCAGCTTCTCTTCTAGATCTTCCATACTCTCTCGTGGAGCCTTTTCTCTAATTGCGGAGAGCGGTGACGCCGTAGGACAACCGCAGACGAGCTTGTGGCGAAGCAGCCAGGCTGCGACAGGAAATCTGGATCCCTCTCTGCCTCGCATCACACACGAAAGACTCTCCCCCCTTCTCGAATGCGGTTCCTCGGTTCAGGTGCTCCAGCATTTGGAGCGAGAACATGCACCAGGGATTGCAGTTCTCCGGTCGCGGCTCGCTCCGGCTTCTGCAGCTACGGCACATAGGCGATTCGTGCTGCAATCTTCTGCGCCTGCTGTGCCTCTGATTACTCGTTCCGAAAAAAAACTTATAGATCTGCAACACGAGAGGAAACCAGGGGTCCTCTCGACCGGTGGACGCCGAACTTCACGGTCGCGCCGTGATTCGAGAAGATCCTCCTCTCCTCCTCCGTTGCTTAGGACTCCCACAAAGATTGCTGCCGCAGGTGACAGTGAAAGCAATCTGAAGGCTGCCACCGCCGTGGCAGCTAGAGTCGGTGGCGACGTTCGCTATGCGTCAGCGAGAGCTGGCTTTCGAAGACACTGCAGTGATATGGAAACGCCCATCATTTTAAGCGATACAGAGCGCGACGGGGCAGTATCAGACGATCAACGCCCACAGATGGACTCCGTCTTTCAGTCATTTCTGCCGCAACGACTTCGGAAACAACGGGTGGGAAGTGTCGCGTCCGCAAGGAAGCCGACGTCAAGCAGGGGAAAAACGCCTGCTCCCTCGGAGGCGGATGTTCCAACTCAAAAATCAAAAAACACCCGAGAACCAGGTCCTACGTTGGATGGCGCTCAACTCAGTGCTGGTGCGCGTCTGGTTTTCTGGACGAGCAGTCGCTCACAGTGCGACGGCCGTGCTTCATGAAGGCAGAACCACATGCTGATGCTTCAAGCTGGAAGCAGAAAACCCCGAAAAGAGGGGGAGGAGCACGAATATGCAAGCACTGTTCAACAGGTGCCACATGGGCACCTCTTGTTGCAGCTCCGTTTCTCGTTGTAGATGTCTCCTTCTGCCTTCAGTGAGAATCACTGCGCGGCCCAGAGCCGAGACCTGTGTTGAAGGTCGCTACAGTGTCAGGCGAGTTAATGAAACAGCAACTGTCTCCGTAGAGCCGCTGTTTTCTGTATTCCCATTGTGTAGACCACACTGGAGCATTCACTGTGCGTTGCAACGAGGTCAGTCACAGCAACCCCCTGCGTTTCATATTCTTTGCTGTCACCCAACGTGACACAAGTCGCAGTGTTGCAGCTTTTTTTCGTGGATAAAATGCTTGAATCCTTTGCGTTGCTTCTCCGGATCTATGGCAAGACCTCAACGGATAGCGATTATCTGCTCGTCTAATAAATAGGAATGTCGAGTTGTCTTTTCTCCTGCTCTGCTTGGTCAGAGTGAGAAGTGACCTCATGCACCACGTTTTCTGCGCTGCTTGCTACGTCCGCTACCCCCTTGCAACATACGAGCTTGAAACAAAAGGCTCAGGCGCAGGACGCTAATGTCCGTAGCTGACTCCTGGCTGCACCCGTGTGTCCACATTTCCTCGCACAAGCAAACAATACGTGGGCCCGAGGTTTCAGTTCAGTCGGGCTTTTTGGATAGACTTCCCTGCAGATGCACGATACACTGACCCGCGTTGCATCTGTTAATAGCTGCACCCCTGCGAACGCACGACTCTGAAAGAAGCTTTTTATTACAAGAGAGACTCTGATTGTATGTCGCCCTGGCTTCGAAACGCTCTATCATCTGGTTGACGAGGGAGTTTGGTAGTTGCCAATGGTACAGTAGTGTCGCAGAATTGCTCCGATTAGCAAAACAAACTAATCTTTTCAGCCTGCCGTTTCCCCTTGTATCTGCACTTGACACGCCACGGTGGCAGGCTTTACGGATTGAGACAAGTCCATTGACACAGTCTGACATGTGCACGTGGATAGGTTTCACGTTTTATGGCGGCTCTAGGCACTCCCAGCGGGCACAGGCAAACATGGATGTTATATAGACATAAGCACAGACGCACCCAAGGTATGTCCTGTATATAGCTGAGGCTCGACAGCCTGCGTATTCCACTGTACCAATGCAGCGACAAGCCTGGGCTCTTGATTCGCACAGAAGCTCAGCCGCACTCCTTCACGCTCGCGCGATTCGCGCGAAACATTGTCATTTGTGGTTTGACAGTTTTCTCCACGCAGCACTGCGTCACCGTGGAGTCGTCCTGCCTCTTCTTCCAACGACTCCTTTTTCGCAGAGAGACGCTGCGGCTGCCGGAGATGCATCCCGTTTTTCTTTGGGCTGGGAGTGCAACCTTTGTTTTCTAGTGACATTTGTCCACAAATTCGTTGATGCATAGGTCTTACAGCCAGTTCAATACAACAGAAGGAGCAGTTGTTCGACGGGAAATATGCTGCTTGTTGGGGCAAGTTGTAGATCGGGACCCCCGAAACAGCCTCTTCATGCCGCAGAAACTCGAGAAGCAAATCAAGATATGGCGCTGGCGAGTCCCGAGAAGGAAAAGGGAAGAACAAGGCTTTCACCAGCAAATCCTACATCACACAATAAACAACACTCGACTCACAAGTGAGAAACCTCTATGCAGTTTCCCGATCTCCGGTACTGTTTTCAAACAGCTTACATCGAGCTAGCTTTGCTCGGAAGAAAAAGCCATCTCTTAATATTGCGTGAACGTTTTCATAACGTTTCCCTCAGTTTTTGGCACACCAGGTAAGACAGAGAGATGGCCACAGTTGGTGAACCCATACGAGTCTATTTCGATGATCTGTCTCATCAACTGCTGACTCAGCGAGCACATAACAATGCAGTTCTGCCGCAGTCTAGCTCACCATCATCAAGCCATGCATTACCATCAAGATACTGCCGCCTATCTCCTCCGCTTGCATGCACTGATCTTCCATCCACCTGCGAAGCGCAAGCCACGGAGAAAGTTCTTCGATTCACAGAGATGACAGGTGCCCAGGCAACGAATGGGCGGACAGAAAAACATATGTGGCCAGCACATTTCGTAGTGACTTGTTTTTCACCGAGAAACATAAGCCACCGATGCCCTGCCCCTTTTTCTCGGTTCAGACTCATCCCTCATCCTGTCGACACCAGCTAGAGTACGGACGCAGGACCAAGAAGGATAGTTACATTAAAGAGAGCCACAATGCGGGCTAGATGTGCGGCGGATGACCAGTGGGATTTTAAATTCGGAACATCTGGCACTACCCTTACATATGAACTGCCAGTACTACGCGATCTGTGTTTCATGACGACTCTTCCATTTGCTGGGCATACTGCAGCGACGAAGAAGGAAACGAAGAAACAAACGAAACGGAGGAGGCAAGGGGTCGTGTAAAAGAAAGCAGATGCCCTGAGAGCTGGAGAGATAAAATAACCAGTGAAAACGGTGTGAACATCAACCGTTGTCGAAGATGGCACACCTCTGGTCAATGTACGACAATACGATCCGTTTCGTCTGCGCACAAAATGCATTCCGCTTTCTTTAAACGGCAGAAACTCTAGGGACCTCTAATACCTAGCAATATCACATGAAAATATCCATATGTAGAATCGGTGAGCACAAGCACCCGAGGTTACGAGATCAGACCTGCAAAACGATAGTATGCAGCAAGTGTAGAAGACCAAATAAGGAACTCACAGAATCACCTGTCGCGCTCGTTCAACGGTCTGGATAAGCGTTTCCCTGCCGCCTTTCCACCATGGTTGTCGCCTTGCATCAGGCCAATCGGGGCAGTAACCCCCGCCAACGCTTCCTTCTCGGTCTTTTTCTCTGAAACACGACGAGTCAATCGATCGTGGCTCTCCATTGCGCTCAAGTGAGTTCTGCGCTCTTGAGGTAGTTGCATGCGCACGAACATCGCGTTCAGACCTGATATCTTGCACCTGTGATTTGGGTTGCGACCCATGACAGTTTCCGCCGTTCGCGACAGACACACGAATCACTTTGGCATGGGGGATAACCTCAAGGATTTCCTCGAGCGTCATGCCAAAAGATGCATCACCACTGCCGAGACCGTCGTCTGTCCTGAATTCTTGGAGACTTCTCTCATTCCGCCCGGGGTCCATGAGTGTCTCCTGGTCACTGCCATCGTGTTGTCTGACTTGCTTCTGAGAGAGGTCACTTTCGGTGGGGTCCAAAATCGTGGTTCCGCTGGATGTGGAGCCGCTGTCTCCGACTGAAAAGCGGCAGCCGGCGCGGAATTTCCGCGGCCCCCGGAAAAGGCCGCCTTGCTCGAAAAGCAGAGGAAGGATGTAGACTTCAGCTTGAAGGACCTGCGTGGAACCAGCGAAACACAAACCGTGCCAAAGACAGTTGGTTCTAACTGGCATTTTTCCACTTAAGCTCATTTAGAAAACAACTCACGACCAAAACCAATCAGGCGCGTCATTGTCAAACCGTTTAATGAGGTACTCGATTGACACTATGTCTGTAATCAATTACTCATAGGCTCCTTGTTTGGCCCACGGCACCCTGAAACAACGTTTTAGGATATCACTGTGCCCGCGACTGATGATATAACGCTGCGTGCAACTGTAGTTGCTTGCTACTTGTGCTTGCGGTTGGGGACAGAATTTTCTCACCTTGCTGATTTCACAAGCTGTCTCGACAGAGCGCCGCATCGGTGAACAGACAATTCTCGTCACTTCAGGTGACTGCACGATTCGTTCCTCGTCATCTCTTTGTCGACGCTGAGGTCGCTGCAAAACCTGGCGGACATGCTCCTGCACCCAGCGGGCTGCTTGAACGGCCTGCGTTCTGCCCAGTTCCGTGATTGGTGGATCAGGTACGCGCCTGAGAACAGTGTCCGCGGCTGTTGCACCGCTTGTTTCGGTCTTCACTGAACACGAACGCTGCTGCGACCTAAAGGGCATCGTCGAACAGCGACGGTGCTTGCGCGGCTCTTCCGCCGCACAAGGACTTGGAGATTCTCCTGGTCTTTTGTTCGCGGCGGTACTTGGGTAGTTGGAAGGAACCGCAAGGTTCAGCACTGGAGCCTGATCGTTCAAACTCACTGCATTATTCTGGGACTGGCTATGGCGAACGAAGTAGAACCGTTTCCGGTACACCCGATGTGTCTGAGCCGGCTTTTTGGTCAGCATAAGCGCACTTACGTTAGCCCTACAGTCCGAATCAGCATCTTCCACAACAGTACCGGTTACGCGTCGAGGATTACCTCCGGAAGCAAGAGGAGCGGTTGCAGAAACAAAAGAGCGCCTAGAATCGCAACAACCTCTAGGGTCGCACGCATCTTGAGGCATGGCACTGGCATCGGTGACCTCCGCTGCACTATGGACCATCGCTTCAGCGCCGGACGGAGACGGCTGGCAACTGTCGTTGGCCATAGTGCTTTGAAATGAGAGGAACAAGGATTAGCGCGATTGCACGCTTTCGAGTGTCGTCGGGTGTATAGACAGTGCCTGCTTTGGCTCGCCGAGCAGGGAACCAGTTTTTCTCCGAGACTACCAGACCCAACGCACAACATCTGTTCATAGGGAATGGACAGGGACCGTGGGCTTGCAGCGTGAATGTTCTACTTATGGAGCGACATACCTCAGACGGAAACTCGAAACAAAGACCTGAAACAATGTACGCATTCTCTTTCCTTCGACGGGCCCAACAACAGGATGTGAGCCACCTTTCTATTGGGACGCTGCGCAAAGAGTCTGGAAGAGCCAATGGAACCCTCCGGCTTCGAACCATGTATACAACAGTACCTGTAAGATGCACCGGACAGTTGCGATCAGTTTCCGCGAATACCCTCTCTCAAACCTCTGGCATATGCTCTTGTACTTTTTTGGGAGGTTTGTCCGGAGATCCACCGCTGCCCCCGAAGGTTTTTTTCTCCACTTGTGAGTGCGCTGATGTTTCTGCGTCCCCAACCACGAGCAGGCTGGTGCATGCACATCGTACGAAAGGGATCGTCCCTGGGGCATGGTCAGCGTTGTTCGAAGTTCCTCTCTTTGCCATAGGTGTGTGGGAGTTGCCTTTTTCCGCGCTTTGAAAGCTGGCGCTATCTGCTGAAATTAAAGCGCTTTTCTCCTTTCGTTGTTTCATCCTCGTTAAGGCATGGACAGGAGCAGAAAGCGTCATCTTGTTTGTGTCTGAGTGGCCTACAAAATACCGTCTCGCTCAGTTCCTCTCCTTACCTCCTCGTATCCTGTTCTTTTTTTCGCACGAACCAAGAAGGAAACAATTATCCAGCGGTGGAAATCTCTATTGGCCGGCAAAAGTGGACTGTTCGTTACTGTCATGGATTTCTGTTTATCCGGTTCCTCTAGGGAAGCGTCTATCCCCGTTCTAGATGCTTTTGGCCCATCCCTCCACAGAAACATTCACTGCCTCTGGAAAAAATTCTGTTGCCACAAGAGCTGATGCTTCCCCAGGGATTTCGTACCATCGCATTTTTCGAATAATCTTTCCAACTGTCGGTCAAGCAGTCTCTACGAGTGTGCAGTGTTTCTCGCGTTCCACCGCCCCGCTGTCCTCTTTCGACACCGGCCTGCTGCTACTTTAATGTCTCTTATTTGTCTCCCTATCTCATCCTCGTATATCGTGCTTTGGAAGTGAATCTTTATGTGTATCTTCATTGTTTTTCCCAAGTGTCGGTTTCACTGTGGCTCCCCGTCTCGATATCGTGCCCGTCTTCACCGCGCGTTGGCTTCACGTAGTCACCAGGTTCCTGGAGTCAGGCATAACTTCTCGGACACCTCCTTCACTTTATTTGTTCTCTAATTTTCTTTGAATATGTTCGCATTACGATGGCCGTAACTCCTGCTGATGTCTCTGTCTGCCGTCAAGTTCTCTCTTTTGTAGGGAAAAGCCTCTCCTCCGCCGTGGATGTGAATACCTCTGGAGTGCTGCCTGCCCATTTAAGGCGGATCGGATGCTAGCGTTTTGCCACGAGTTGCGGGACGCGCTTCACGACGAAGGATCTGTTCAGAGGACATCTCCTAGATTGTTTTGATGCAATTGAGCGTCCTTTTTCACACAGCGCGAGGTGAAGGGCTTCGCAGTTCGTTTTCCTCACGACGCGTGAAAGCAGTTGCTTGCATGCGTCGTACGTGTCTCTAGGGAATTCTCCATCACACTTTTTTCGGACTGCAGTCGAAACACCTGTGCGCTGAATCCAGGGAAGCGTTTTTCTCTCGTCTGTTTGTTGTCTAACCCCCGTCGGTGTCACAGCCGGTTCTTTTCGTTGTGGTGGCTCCTCTCACCTTTCCTTCTGCCACGAAGCGCGTGTTTCTTCCATCCTTCTGCAGCGTCTTCGGGGTCTTGTCATTGTGTTCAATCGCAAAATGGAGAACAACGGAAGCAGTGGGAAGAACCAGCCGTCGTCAACGGCGGCGGCGACGGACAGTGCAGGCGTCGCCTTTGACTCGCATATTTACGGCGAGACGCCGGCGGCGCATTACGTGACAGAAATCGACGCAGAGACGCCTTTGGTGGCACAAGATGGCGGCTCGGGTTCGGCGGTGTCTCGCGCGAGCCGCAGCGGCCAACGCTCGACGGAAGATGGGGCGCGGATCGCGGAGCGCGAGCGCATGCTGATGGCTCAGCAGGGCGACGGCGTGGAGGCGACTGGGGTAGACAAGTCGATCGCCGCCCGCGAAGACTTTTACCGCCGGCAGCGCTTCCAGCGAGCGCTCTCCCCCGAGCGTGCGGATCCCTTCTCCGACGGCGACCTGGGCGCGGCGTCCCGCGGCGAGAGCGCGCGTACCTACGCCGACGTGATGCTCGAGCAGCACTTGGACCGCGAGAAGCAAGCAGCTGTGCGACAAATCCGCAAACTGCAAGAGGACGCGGAGCTCCAGAGGCAGCTTCAGATGCAGAAGCAGCTCGGCGGAGGGGACGGCTCCGAAAAGAAGCGCAGAAGGTGGGACTGGGGCACCGCCGGCGCGGAGGACGAAGGCCTCACAGAGGCTGAGCGCCAAGAACTCGCTCGTGCCAAGGCGCAGGGCGGCGGCAAGAGCGAAGAAGGAGCCGCGGCTGCGGCGGCGGCCCTCGTCAGCCGCTGGGATACGCCGCTCCATGCCGGTGGACAGACCCCCGGCGCGTGGGGAGAAACGCCGCTCGTCGCAGGCAGCGACAGCCGAGAAGGTGCGGGCGCCAGAACAGGCCTAGGTGCGGCGCCCGGCAAAAAGAAAAGCAGATGGGATGCAACGCCCACGATCGGAGGCACTGGACAGGTGAGCAGGGAGTCACTACGCTTGGGACTGGGTGTGGCATATACCGAATGAAGGCGGGGTACACACCTTCGAGTGAGAGATCTTGAAAAAGTGCCAGACACCCGCCTCTTTTTGCGTCCTGTTCTCGGTCCCCGATGTGGCGCGAGAACCATTTGTTGCGTTTTAGTTTCCTCACTGGCAGGTTCTACACGGGTATCTTCCCGGGGGCGCTTTCGCTCAATGGGAGGGCCAAACCCGATCTCTAATCTGGACAGTGTCACTGCGTCTCTATACTGCATCTGTGTACAACTGTCGCAAGCGTTTTCACGGACAGGCGGCCCGCCAGTCCGCCGCTTTTAAATATTCGCTTGTGCGCAGCGTTCTGCTTCATGGCGTTTTCCGTGGCAGAGTCTCTCGGGAATATCCGTCACTGTTTTCTGAAAGGGGCTGTGTTTTGTCCGCGACCTCGCGCAGGAAACTCCCACTCCTGGGCAGTGGGGAGCGACCCCCGCGGTCGACCAAGCAGGGACTCCGATTCTTGCTGGCGCGGGCAGCGTCACGCCCATGGCGCCTGGCGCTGGTTCTGGCAACGTGACCCCGATGATCGCTCCAGGGTCTCAGACGCCCAGCATGGGTCGGAAGCGAAGTCGCTGGGACGCGACGCCGGTTCTCGGCGGCTCGGACGCAGACATGGCGGCGGCCGCTGCTGCGGGGCTGACCCCTGGAGCATCGACGCCCATGACGGGTGGCGCCGGCATGACCCCCGGGAAGGACGGCAGCACGCCGATGACGAGTCAGCTGACTCCTGGAATGACGCCTCTGGCGGTCACTGGTGAGTCTGGAAACGAGGACGGAGAGGGTCGAAGGAGACGCGCTGGAGGGCCTGACCTGTGGCGGAATGCCGAGTTGCATTCTGCAGTTCACGCAAGCGGGTACCGCGCTCCATTGTCTGCACCAGCTCTCGAGCGTCTTTGCTCCCGAGCCGGAGGGAGGGGGTCTGTGTTTCCCTTCACCAGTGTTTTGGTGTGACATGGCACTTTCCCGGCCACCCGAGGAGGACCCTCGAGCAGCGCACTTTCTAACGTTCGCTCTTGGGATGCGGCGTCCGCTTCCAGATTTCTCTAAAACTTGAGGTGTGTTTCTGTGAAGGGGGCACTAGACCGATTAGAGGTTCCCTAGAAACGGGAAGCGGGCGTCTGACTTTTTTGATGGTGTGAAAAAAATGCGGAGGTTTCAAAACTCCCAAGTGCCGGCCCGCTCCTCGGCTGGACGCGTGATTTGCGAAACGTGTATTGTTGGGTTTTTCCTTTTAGGCATGGTAGGCGCGACACCGTTGACTCCGGGAACTCCTATCTCCACAGCGGAGCAGCTTCTCCAGCTGCGCATGCAGCAGGAGCAGGACGAACGCACGCGGTATTTGACTGACGAAGAGTTAGATAGGTTACTTCCCAAAGAGGGCTACGAAATCGTCCCGCCGCCCGCGGACTACAACCCGCCGCCGTCTTCTGCTGCGGCAGCGGCAGCTCGAGCGCGACACCAAGCCATCGGCATGACTCCAGGCGTGGCTGCGACGCCTACGCCCATCGGAGTGACGCCTCTGTACACGATGCCTGAGGAGGGAGTGATTCCTGGCGGCATGGAGGGCCTCATGACGATGGGGGGTGGCATCGGTGGCCAGCTGACGGCTGAGGGAGGCGGCGTGACGATGAAGGCTGAGGATTACCAGTTCTTTGCGAAACTCTTCGAAGACAAAGACGAGGACGCAATGACACAAGAGGTGAGATCCCAAATCGGAAAGGAGCAGACACGACTTCGGGCTGAGGCGAAGGTCACTCGAGCGTCGCAAGGAGGAGTTGGGGGTCAGTGGGTGAAGGGCAAGATGGCATAGAAGGCCGTTGCCAACGTCGCGGATTTTGCCGGGGGTTTTGGTGTCGGCATATCTGACGTAGGGAGAGACACGTAGCGCTCAGCGACCGGCCTCAGATGCTTGGCGAGCTTTCCTTCCCCATGCCTACCCATTGCGTATGCGGTGTTTTGGGGTGCACATTTGGACAGGAGGTGAAGGAACGCAAGATTCAGCTGCTTTTGTTGAAGATCAAGAACGGCACCCCTCCGCTTCGTCGATCTGCTCTGCGCACGCTGACGGAGAAGTCCAAGGAATTCGGCGCCGCTGCGCTTTTTAATCAGATTCTCCCTCTCATGATGCAGAGCACCCTGGAAGACCAGGTGAGCTTTTTTGTGGGTTTGGATGGTCCACCTGAAAGCGGTTTTTTGGTCGACGTCTGACCTATTCTCTCTCTTGTGCGTAGGGTTTAGACACACTTTGCATGTTCAGTCTCGGTTTTTTCGGTCCTTGTTCGGTATGCACGGTTCGAAGTCTGCAGCAAAGAATCACGATGTGCAAGGTAACGCTTGGTTTAACACAGAACGGGCTGTACGTATCGTGGAAGCAGTTGATTTTCTGTGGTCTCACCAGTGTGGCCAGCTGATTCGCGCTCAGGGAATTCGCCTTTCTATCTCTGCGGTGTAACATCAGGAAATCTCTGCGTCAGGGTAGAGTTCACCGTTGCTCGGCTCGGCTTTCTTCTCTAAGTCCGCTTATAGTTTTCGCGTCCGAATACGATAGATCTGCGGTTCTGACACGAATTCGTGTATTGACGGCGCCGGTTTGACTGTCATTGCTTTGCCCTCAGGAACGGCATCTGCTCGTCAAAGTCATTGATCGCGTACTGTACCGCCTGGACGACGCTGTCCGCCCGTACGTCCACAAAATTCTTGTCGTTATTGAACCTCTACTTATCGACGAGGACTACTACGCTCGCATTGAGGGCAGAGAAATCATTTCTAACTTGGCGAAGGCGGCGGGTCTCGCGACGATGATTGCCACCATGCGTCCCGATATCGATCACCCGGATGAATACGTTCGTAATACCACCGCAAGGTAAGAAGAGAGGAGAAAGGGAAAGAAAGTTGCTTGTTGTCTGGGCAACAGAGAGGGGTTTGTTCATGATAGGCGATCCACATACATGCGTCTGTTTCGAGTTGTTACGTTACATCAAAACCCAGCTTTGATCTGGCTCAGCATCCGCTGTGACGTTGGAGCACCTTTGGTGCCGCGTACGCAGTTTGTGTAACCGAAGTAGATGAGACAGTAGAGGAGAGATCGGGATCTGCGCTGCTAAAGGACGCCGGCACAGACGCCGGCTGTCCGGAGCCAGTCTACTAGACTCGCTACAACGTTAAATCTTTTTTAAAGGTTCACGTGTATTGTTGATTTGTATCGATGACGTCATTGAGATACTTTGCCTTCTTTTTTGAGGAAAGAGTTTCAGTGATGCCCTTGATCAATATCAGTACTATATTAGAAGGCAAGCTCTAGTCTACCACGCATTCTCAAATAGATATAGTTTTCACTCTCTTCGTTTGCTCATACATGGTACGGAACTGCTGTCTTTTCGACTTCTTTTTGGCTCAGAGCCTTCGCCGTCGTGGCGTCCGCGTTGGGAATTCCGTCGCTGATTCTTTTTCTGAAGGCCGTGTGTCAGTCGAAGAAGTCGTGGCAAGCGCGCCACACGGGCATCAAGATTATCCAGCAGATGTCCATTCTGATGGGGTGCGGGGTTTTGCCCCATCTGAAGCAGCTCGTGGAAATTATTCAGCACGGGCTGGACGACCAAGTTTTGAAGGTCAAGACCGTCACGGCTCTGGCTCTCGCGGCCTTGGCCGAGTCTGCGGCGCCGTACGGTATCGAAGCCTTCGACAGTGTCCTCAGGCCTCTTTGGAAGGGTATGGGTGAAATGCGCGGAAAAGGTTTGGCGGCGTACTTGAAAGCTATCGGTTCCATTATTCCCCTTATGGACGCCTACCACGCGAGCTACTATACACGAGAAGTTATGGTCATGCTGGTTCGAGAATTCGAAACAAACGATGAAGAAATGAAAAAAATCGTCCTCAGAGTCGTCCGACAGTGCGTCGCCACAGAAGGTACGCGATAATCTCAAACGGGGCTGAATAGATTCCTTTTTTGTAGATCATGAACCTCAACAACGAGGCCGTGCCTCGCGAAAAGCCGTCAGCAGTGTGTTGACCACAACCGTGTTTGGTTCGTCATGGCCTGGCTTCTGTGCTGTCTCTCCGGTCTCGTGATAGTCTTTCGTTTGGAGTAGAATGCGTGCTGCACGGATTACTGGAAACCATTATGTGGTGTCTAAGCAAGAGCGGCATAGGAAGAAGCACAGAACGAACGAGTGAGCAAAATGTAAGTGGTGAGAGGACGTGAGCCAGGTTTTCTCACGAGACTGGTTTATGGCTTCAAATGTGGGGCGTCTCTTTTCCAGGAACGACGCGTGAATGGTCCTTCCATGTAGTTAGGAGGTGTTCTTTTCCGATAAAAAGCTCAGTGCTGTGCTTGATTTGCTTGCCGTACAGGTGTGGAGAGCGAGTACATTCGAACAGATATCGTACCACCATTTTTCGCGAAGGTTTGGTTGGTGCGCAACGCACTCGACCGCCGTACAGCGAAGCTCCTCATTGAGACCGTCGTGGAAATTGCCAACAAAGCAGGAGGCGCTCACATCATTCAGCAGATTGTTGAAGACTTGAAAGACCCAAGTGAACCTTTCAGGTTCGTTTTTTCAGCCGTTCTCTAATCTGTGCAAGATCTAAGGCTGAGAGAAGCGACCACGTTTTTTTCCTGCGGGCGACCTAGAGGGGGTGTGTGCAAGCATCAGTTACGTTGGCTCGTGTCTTCCTTTGTGTATGTTCCTCCGGGTATACTGTGGGAATATCCTGTCTCTCCGGAGTTTTTGTCTTATTGAAGACTGGCATGTGTTCAGAGGTATTTTCAATCATGAATCACCGCTTTCAGATTCCCAGTTCATCCAGTGTAATGTTTGCTCATCACCTTCAATAGACATAGGCGCGTGTTCTCATATACCCCCTACCTGAAGGTGTTTTTATCGTCAGCACGAACTTGTGATCACCCTTTCCTTGGTTTTGCTTTTCTTTTGCCTTCCAGGAAGGTGACATTGGAGGCTCTGGAACAGATCATTGTGAACAACGGCGTTGTAGACGTCGACAACCGCCTGGAGGAGCAACTGGTTGATGGTCTTTTGTACGCGTTTCAAGAGCAGACGTCGGAAGATGCGACGGCTCTGCTGAACGGGTTTTCTACCATCGTCAATGCATTGGGTACCCGCATCAAGCCGTACCTGCCTCAGATTTGTGGTGTTATCCGCTGGCGTCTCAACACACCCAGTGCGAAGCTCAGGCAACAGGCTGCAGACCTTATTGCGCGCATTGCCGTTGTCATGCAGAAGTGTGGAGAGGAGCAGATGCTTGGTCATTTGGGTCTGTTCCTTTACGAATATCTCGGAGAAGAATACCCGGAGGTAGGTTTGCAGTTGAGACGCGAGTTTTTTCTCGGAAGTGGAGGAGTGGTTTGAGGAAGGCGGCCGACATGTGTAGGCTGAGCACCGGGAAGGGCTGAGTGGAGGCGGTAGTCCAGAGGTTCGAACAGGGCGTTACTTGATTTCTCGTTTTGCTGGCCGTCGCGGGGGTATGAGGTACCGTCGAATGGTTTGTATAGAAACAGAGGGATTTTGTCACAGGTTCGTCTGGGTCTGATTTCCTCTGTGTCTAACGTGTTCAGGTCCTAGGTAGCATTTTAGGTGCACTGAAGGCAATTGTGAATGTCATTGGCATGAACAAAATGACACCGCCCATCAAGGATTTGCTTCCACGTCTCACGCCGATTCTCAAGAACCGTCACGAGAAGGTCCAGGAGAACGTTATCGACCTCGTGGGACGCATCGCCGATCGAGGAGGTGACTTGGTGTCACCCAAGGAGTGGGACCGCATCTGCTTCGACTTGCTAGATATGCTGAAGGCGAGCAAGAAGGCCATTCGGCGAGCGACTGTCAACACCTTCGGCTACATTGCGCGGACAATTGGTCCCCAGGATGTCCTGGCTACTCTCTTGAACAACCTGAAGGTGCAAGAACGCCAGCTGCGTCTATGCACGACGATCGCTATCGCCATCGTGGCGGAGACGTGTCTGCCGTACTCCGTGCTTCCGGCGCTTATGAACGAATACCGCGTCCAGGAGCTGAACGTACAGAATGGTGTCCTCAAAACTCTTTCCTTCATGTTCGAGTACATCGGAGAAATGGCCAAGGATTACATCTACACTGTGGTTCCCTTGCTTGAAGACGCTCTCATGGACCGCGACCTTGTCCACAGGCAAACGGCGGCTTGGGCAACCAAGCACTTGGCACTCGGTAAGACCTCCTGAAAGTGAGAGGTGAACTCAACGCATATTAGCGGATACACAGTCAAACGCGTACGGATTGATTACCGTCTGGTTGTGTCGACCAGAAGGCTGCAGTACGAGACGTGCGGTCCTGTACAGCGCGTAAGGCGTCTGGTGCGCGTTGGTTTCCCGAGTGAGTGTGATTGTTTTGTCTTAGGAACATGCGATGCAAAATCTCCTGTGTTTGCATCCCATGTGTCGAGGCCGGAAACGGTTATGTAAATTTTACATGCGTTTTTGTTGTTCTTGTTCCAGGTGTCCATGGTCTCAGTTGCGAAGATGCGCTTCTGCATCTGATGAACTTCGTCTGGCCAAATATTTTCGAGAAATCGCCGCATCTTGTGCAGGTAAGAAGGAAGTTGTTCAGGGGGTCGTGTCAACCGTTCACTTCTTCTAGGCCAAGCCTGTCACGTGTAGCTTTGTGAAGCCCGTCGGTGTGACACTTCAATCGTGCCTCAGCAAGGACAACGCTGGAAGGTTGTGAAGGGATTTCTGTGCGGGGCGAATATTTCTAGATTTACGGACACTGTGTGGAATGGCCTTTACTACCGGTATTAACACACATCGTTCGTGCATAGCGTCAATGTCAGTAATGGTGACGACATGCTGGTAAAGGAAAACAGGTTCTTCGTCCACCGACTTTGTCCAATGCACATGCAGGCTTTTTTCGATGCTGTCGACGGCATGCGCGTCTCACTGGGTGCCGGCATTGTATTTCGATACGTCCTTTTGGGTCTATTCCATCCGGCGAAAAAGGTGAGAAAATTTAGCGTGTGGGATTTCGCCGTCGCTAGGGTATGCACTCGATGATTCATGAGACCCACCCGGCGTGCGGGATACCGATCGAATGCTTCTAAGCCAGAAATGTTTATAGAGCAGGTGCCACGGTGATACATGCGAAGGGGACAGCGTGTTTGCAGTTCCGTGTAGACATTCTCGAAGGGGATCCTATGGATTATGTCATGGGACAAACTGCCTGATTAGCCGGTCGTTCCAAATGCCACGCTAGCCCCGTACCCAGTGTGCGCGTTGTGTCATTTCCATGTCTTCTTGTGCTTGATTACCGCTCTTGGTTTCGATTGAGTCGGCAGTTGTGTTTTTGGTGAATGCGACTTTCCCGCAGGTGCGCGAAGTGTACTGGCGAGTGTACAACAATCTTTACATTGGGCATCAAGACTCGATGGTTGCGTTCTACCCACCCCTTCCGGACGACGAGAAGGGCTGTTATTCTCGAGACGAACTGCTGTATGTTATTTAGTTGGCGTTTTTTTCTCTTGTCTATTTCAAAGTGTTCGAGTGTTTCAGAAGTGCATGGCAAACAGTCTTGTCCTTCTTCTGCGAAACGTTTGACGAGGAGACACACGCTTGCTCGGCGATTGCTCATGTGATGAGGAAGTCCACTCAGTTGTGGTAGACGCATTTATGCAGACTCAGCCAGCTTCATCGGTTTCCATTCATTTTAGTATGCGTCACCTGAACGGTGTCGGGAAAAATTGGTGATTGCCGGACCAGCTAATGAGGGAATCTGAAATTCATCACTGAAGGACAGCAGAGAACATAGCATAAACACTTCAGCAGTTCGGAGAGTTGGTCCATCACGTCGTTGTATCTCACGGAGATTATGTTTTAATCACGAGGGAAAAGGCGGTGTTGTTTATGCCACATATTCCGACAACCGTTGTCACAAGGCAGTTGGAAGCGACTAAGATGCTGTGTAGATCTTGTTCGTTAGATTAGTTACAGTCACCAGCATAGGACTCTTCAGTAAACTTTGGTCAGCGATACAAAGGCTGTGCTAGCGGTCACTCAAGGAGACAGAAAGCGATATGGTCACATTTTATATCGAGCAAATACCCATCAGTTATAGAAGAGGGCAAGTGCAAGCAGGTATTGTTATTTTCGCCTTCGATGTCAGAGAGGCTGGAATGCCCTAGAAGGGGTCTGCGGTGAGGACAGGGTCTCTTCTCGCAATTATCCAGATGCTTGCGATGAGCGGAGAACTAAAAGCAGCTCGTTTTTTCCATGAAGAATAGGCCCAGATCTACTTGAGCGGGGTCCAGATCGAACAAACACGTGGGCCGGGGCATTATATGTTTTTCATTCCAGGGTAGACGGAATTGCGGACATTCAATCGATCTGTGGCTATGAAAGACTAACCTGGTCGCTTCAACTGCCTCTTCGTTTGAGTTTCGGCTTTTTCAAAGCCCCTAGGTTGGAAAGAGACAAATTTCTATGGAAGATGTCCTTGAGCTTCGTCTCTTGCTTCTCTGGTCATCGGTGCAGTGACTCGTGGATATGGGCAAAAGAAGCTTTGCTACAACTAACGTCCACACAAAACTGAGGCATAACGTGGCAATAAAACAGATGCTGAAACGGCCACTAGAATGTGATTCATTCATTTTCAGCAGCTCGAACGAGAGAGGTGGTAGGTTAGGACAAGTCTGCAAAAGCTATGCTATGCACGGTTGCTTTCAGTAGCTTGTGTGCGAGCAAATCCGTCTCCGGTCCTCACGACGCTCTGAAATACAAACCACACCGTCACCGTGTACCCGGGAATGTATTAGCCATTTCCTTCAATACCCGTTTGTCGATTTTGTATCAAAAATCGACTAACGATTTTGCAATTCTAGTAGCCATTTTGTGTGCGCGGCTAAACTCTTGCTTGTTTGTTGCTATTCTTCTGTCGGAAGCGGAACACACAGACTATCGCCTTTTCGTCGCGCGTCCTCGTTTCGTTTTCTCCTTCATGATGGCACTCGTAAGTGACATACCAATGTCGAACGACGGCCATGCTGTTTCGAATCCCAATATTATTCGGCGTGCATCAGAGTCTAGCTCTATATTTCCCCATCGTGGACTCGCAGTAAACTTCGTCGGTACCGCAAGTACGACGTTTGCTAGCATTGTTAGCGGTACCAAACGTAGTGTTCAGTCAATGCTCGATCGCAGCACGGGGTTTCCTTGTGAATATTTGCTTCCCGGCGTCGCTAATTTCAAGAGAGCACTTCTAGCCTCGGACATGAGGTGTCTCGACGTGGACACGTACTCGAGTCGAGCGAGCAAACATGAAACGAACGTGTTCATCGTTACTCCCAACGCATCTTGTCTTGTAACGAAAGCCTTTTCAGCAAACGGAAACGAACAAGAATGCTTGGTGGTAGCCCCCGCCGCCGACGAATTCACCAGCTCTGAAAAAAGAGAAGCTGAAACAGCGGACACTGCGACCGTCGTCACTTCGGATACGTACTGTCGTTACGACAAAACGGCGCTGCTTGCCGTTCTCCAGAATTCAAGAGGACTGAAAACACGGGCAACTGTCAAAGCTCTTCTCCAGCCGGATCCACGTTCCAGGAAGATTGTCTGTGAAGCGAAGAAATACGTTAATCAAGAGCGCCTCGCAAACGACAGCGCCAGTGCACGGTTCAGACGACAGTACTTTTCTGTCGTGGAGGAATTAACCCAGAAGCAGTTTCTCAACCATGTACGTAAAAACCGTCCTAGTGAAAGCAGCCTTATGGAACTTCAAACATCACAACCCAATCCTTCGCTTAAGGAAGTGGCTTTCCCGTATGTACGCAACCTTCATGAGCTGAAGCTGCCCGAAATAAAACAGAAGAAGAAATCATCTCCGCATTCTGGGCCATTATACCAGGCCAAATCATCAAGCGCTTCGCTTTCCGAGAAAACAAAACACCACCATGCACCTCACGTAGACACCTCGCTTCCGTGGCGCTCCCAGAAAGTTGTGGAGGAACAACTCAAGCCAACGAGGGCGAGCAGGGCGTACAGTGAGAAATGGAAAGGAGTAACTTGCTCGCGAAGTCGAATTGGGGCAGCAGCTCAAACTTGCCGAAAAGCAACAGTTGTATCGAAGACACTCTCTTCGTCCCTTTAACTTCGTGAATGGAATAAACTCCTGTACTTTCAAAGGCACCTTTATCTCTGTCGAAAAGGTGTCACGCCCTGACCAATTTCGTGCTACCTAAAATCCAGAGGATCCCTCCCGATAATTTGGTAAAATGGGAAGCGGAGCAAACACACCCATAGAATCAGCATATTCATTCGGCTGGTCTATTCAGCGCGTGCATGGACCGGCGTAGCTTTATTGTGCGATGCGCCACAGTGCGGCGGTTGTTTCCCGTTCTAGATCGCTAGCACGGGTTTTCCGTTACAGGAGTACAATGTTGTCACCTCAAAGTCGTGCCTATTGTGACAGTGTATACCCTATCAATTGCAAGAGAATTTGGTCCGATGCTTCTTCACGTCCAATCAGACCCCATGTCAACACAACACGACTATCGGTAAGTGAGCATGCAATTGGTGATCCAGCATTGTTAAAAAAACATGGGTGACTCGTCTCTAAACTTCGAGGAACGAAGTCAAATCTACATTTTGCTGTGTTGCGGAGCATACAATTACTACAAACGCATACCACCAGCTCGTAGCGAGAACGCGGAAGTGTCGTTGTGGCCGTTTATCTCTCGAAGAAACTCCTGATCCCCGCATGTGAAGGCCACAAAGCCGCACGCCGGTGAAAGTGACTCAGTTTTAGCCCTGAATTTCCCGTTTTACCAAGGCAGGCTTTCTGAAAATGTTGTACCAGTGAAAATATTATACCGGAAAAAGTGAGAGGCCTTCCCTCAATATGTGGACGACGACCGAGACATAACAGACACCAGAAAAACACGGCGTAGCACATGCAACCAACTAGGCAGACGATTTACCATAGAGAAAGTAGAAAATTATGAATATAACGACGACGAATAACGCAAGGTAGCAAGTGTGCCAGCCACCCTGCAGCACAACAGAACGCACCACACAGAGGAGGAAAGATCCGTCCAAATAGTGTCCCAAGGATAAATACGAGTAACAAAAAAGATTACGAAGCAGCGACTGACCACTGGCCACTGTAGAAACACTGCCTTCTACGCTCCCCGTTATTTCACAATGATTCCGTAGACGTACACTTAAGAACACAAAACATCTCTGGAAATTGGAACACACCAACACTACGAGGACTGGAGGATCACGCGTTTAACCTACTCTTTGATTCCAGAGGTTTTCCATCCGCTTGATTGACGATCGGATCGAATTCCGCACTCCATCCAAGCCGCCAGCCTAGAACAAAGGAACACAGCACAGGCATCTTTCCTAAAAGAACAGGACACAACTAGAACGAACCGAGCATGCCATTGGAGGGTTTGAGTGCAGCAAAGACCCAGAGACGAAAAGCTGGACTCAGGTGAACAGCCTCCTTTTGGGACTGCCTTGCGTCCACACCGTATTTCGATGCCAAGAAAAAATAGTGTAAGTTCTGGTGAGCTTGCCAGCAATCCCAGTCCGCTAAACTGCCTGATTCCCCGCCACACGGAAAAACACCTGATTCCCACGTCTAACTTCCTTGTCCGTCAGCCACTTTTGAGAGCCCGTGTCCATCTACCCACCAAACCCCGCGGTACATGTAGCACTCTCCACCGCAAGCGCTGAGTAATATCACTCGCTTTCTTTTAAATTTTTTCAGACGGACGCCGTTGCACAGAGCATCATCCACGCCTCTTGCATCCACCTGTTTCAGGCTTACCATACCCTCGAGGAGATTGTTCGACTCCTGTACCTCATCGCGCATGGCCAAGCTCAGCTGCAAGTGCAACCAATACAGGCAATGAAATTCGTCTTATTACTGCCCCAAACTTTACCATCAACCAAATCTGACTTTCAACGTGGGTTTCGCCTACACAGCATCTGCTGCATTATGCTCAGTTAACGCCATAGTTTCAGGGTGTTGTCTGGATCCCCGTACCAGGCTTGTTGTTGGGCAGCTGCGAAACAACACTGTGATTGTCGTTCCTCGTCACACTCAATTGCCATGACGCCAGAAAAGAGGTATTTCTGCTGTGTAGGATACATGGAAAATGAAGGCCTACACAAGCGGGAAGGGAGGCGCTACCTTAACGCCTTACAAAATGAAGGCTTCTGCTGCAGCTGCTGCCTGTCCGTATGTTTACATCTGAGCAACCCGATTCTAAATATTTGAATACCAGATCTCGATGGTACGAAGTAGAGACGTGTCTCACGGAAATGGTGGACTTGCCTGTTTAAGACTTTGCACCTTGGACTCCAAATCAACGATGCAAGCATCGTTTTCCTCCTCCATTGCGTCCATGCCACGCTGCTCAAACCTGCGCCTCTCATACCCTTCTTTCTTTCTCATCATCGGTACGCGCGTTGGGTTGAACTAGTCAGAAAGAAACCGCTTCCACCTCTATGGCTCTCTGAAACGACTGGTGGTCTTTACGTAGCTCACACGCCAGCCAGCCGCTTTCTACCGGCGGCCATCCAATATCACTGTCTTAACTCTCGCTTTCTTCCAGTTTCGCGTTAGCGCTCTGTCCTGTGCATGCAAACACGTGGGAAAGTGGACAAATACCAAAGGGAACAAGCAGAAAAACGGATCGGGGCAAACAGGCGCACAGCCTACCAACGATGTGAGGGTTGCGCGGTGGAAAACGAAGAATAACAGCAAGGCAACGAAGAGACGACTGTCAGACGCAGGAAGTGTGTCACGAAGATGGACAAGTAAAACTCGAATACCTCTCCTGGAATTTGCCGGGATGGCAAAACGAATCCTCCGAATGCCCCGAACGTCGCACCGCACGGCCGGTCATCGCACACTGGTATTCCAACGCTTTGAAAAGGACAGTTGGATGGATCAGCCGATTTTGCCGTCTTAGGAGACTAACAGGGCCGCTTTGAACGAGCGGAGAAGACAGGAAGAAGAACGGAACAATGAAAAATAGTACCAACAAAGATGCATAATGCTATCCGCGCGTGCTGCAGCTTTCGGACTCTCAGGCTGGCACGGGAAAGACACTCCTTGCCGGCGTTTTCGGGCACACGATGCGTTCAATCCTATCTGTTAGTCCGCTTGAACCAAGCGGATTTGTGTCTGTCTTGAAAGTTTAGGTTTTGACCCGTATTGCGGGAAGGATACCGCCAGATGTGTCCAAGATGCAGACAGTCTTGATTTGGAATAAGAGCGTTGTGGTCACTGCCGCCCAAACCACCTCAGTTCTCTTCACCTGTGAAAACCGTTGTTCAGGAACGGAAGACAGCGAGCGAAATTCTCCGCAAGAACATCCAAAAGCATTCAGAGCCTGGAATTAGTCGTCGTCCTAAGCCAAGCCATAAAAACTGCAGCCTTTTCGGCTTGTCGGGCCAGGACTGGAAAAAGTGTAACAGGTCGCAGCAAAGCGCGACGAGCTCGAGAATGTTTGCTCCGTGCATGCCCTTAATCTCTCTGGGGGGCTGGTCGTGTCGCAAAGGGTGAATCGTCCGAGGCTAAGCAATTCCCAGGCGAAGTGTCTTCCGGAACTCTCTCAGTGACCTGACATTTAAAATATCATGGTGAAGCGCTTTGTCGTTTTGGTAAACGCCCCCTTTGTTGGTGGAGGAGTCTTTGTCTCCGGCCAGCTCGCATCTGCGGGAATTGCAGTGCGTTTCTCATGGATGTGCTGGAACCCCCCCCAGTAAATTTACCTCGCGGAGGCCTTCGGGCGCAGTCGAGCCGGCAGTTTCCTCATTTTGAGCTCCACGGTTTTGTGAATGATGGTCAACGTTGGGGACTTTCCCCTCTAACCCGAGAGTAGATTTTGCAGCGGCCACGCTGGTTTAGAGGACAGACACGTGTGTGCGGCATTTGAGGGTGCGTGTGACTCGTCCGCAGGGGTATGTACCTGCATCTGGAGAGATGCCACGATGGGGGCTCTCGAAACATATTCCTCTCGGCCGCATTCTGGTGACCGCTCGAACTTGAATGGGTCTAACTCTCAGAGGCGCCGCTCTCGTGGAGGACTCCCTCTGGGGACGAAACCTGGGAGGAGGTCCGAGTCTCCAGAAAACAAAGGAAACGACAAAGACAACGGGAGCGAAGGCTCCTGGTTGGCTGCAGCCACGCGGGCCGTCACCGAGGTCGACTCTCGCAACACACAAGAAACTTGCGAAACTCGAATGTTACATCCAGCGCGAGCTTTCCCTCCTAAACACAGGCGACTGGAGGCAATAGAAACGACTCTGGGTGCCGCCAAAGGCGAGTCTGCCGCGCTAGAATGCGAGAAACAGGGGCTTTCAGCGCCCGTTCGGCGCGCAGTTCTCTGGCTTCGAAGGCATGCGAAGAACGCAGCTTTCTACCTCGCGATATTCGCCTTCAGTTTCATCCTACTGTCTGGGCTGTCACCCTACTACCACGGGAACCACACGCGCAATCTGGTCCGAGCTTCCGGCCGATTCCCTCGCGTTCCTCTCGAAAAAAGTAAGCGTATTTGAGAGCAAATAGATCTGTTCCCAACGTGGCGTGTCTAAACAGGAAGCCAACGTGGGAACCGTCACTTTCCCTCTCGCTAGCAAGATGCACCCTGAAACTAGGACACAGTGGCTCCTGTTGCTTGGTGGCAGGATGTTGGTGGTGTCGGGTGTCCCTCTCGTCGGCGCAACCAAGCAAATTCCTTCGAGGGACGCGAGGGTTCAACAGCGTCTCGGTTCTTTTTGCTGTGTCGGACTCTGCGGCAGCTGAGATCCGCGTTGGGTAGACGACAGCTGCCCCGAATGGACCCAGCCGGGACTTTGGGATTCGATCCAGAGCTCTTAGTGTTGGACTGGCGACCCGGGCAAACCGTCAGTTGCCATGGATATTTGAGATAGAAATGCCGGTTTTTTTCTGTTTTGACGACGCCTTCATTTCTTCTTTG
This sequence comes from Toxoplasma gondii ME49, assembly GCF_000006565.2. Classification (NCBI taxonomy): domain Eukaryota; phylum Apicomplexa; class Conoidasida; order Eucoccidiorida; family Sarcocystidae; genus Toxoplasma; species Toxoplasma gondii. The sequence goes on along the minus strand of NC_031474.1, from coordinate 1,663,639 downwards.
GGGAACTCGGTGGATGTACAGAAACACAATTCGGGGATGGTCGCGACTCGCTTGAATCGATATCTTGGCTTTGTGCAATGCGTGCAGACTCGCACTACGCTCTGCTTTTTGTCAAGCTGACGGCCGACGACCCCGCACCGGATTTCAGCCGACCCTTCAACCTCCCACGAAGAAGTCGTCCACAGAAAATGGTGGAGTCCAGTAAAAATGATGAAAGGACCCAAGAGGACGAGGATGAAGCGGATGTTGAGTACTACCCCATGCTGGTGGTGCCAGGTCACCGCGGCGACTGGCGCCAGGTGCTCCCTTTGGGAAAGACTCTCCACGACATAGCACTGAAAAGAAACAATCCGACAGCCTCGGTCGGGAACGAAATCGATCCAGATGAAGCAATGGAACACCACATTTTCGGGACTGGCTACGGCGAAAACCAGCAGGGGGATGGTTTAGAATCGCGGACGACGAACAATCAAAATGGGCGGAAAGTAAAAGTTGTGTATCATCTCTACGTCGTCGATTTCCATAGAGAGCCCTCTGCGTTCCACCCCACAATTCTCGACAAGCAGGTGAGGTTACGCATATGTGCTCTTGCCCACACACGCAAATTGTAGACAGGATCCTGACTCCACCTTTTGTACGTACGCATATATATGTATCCACCTATGTGCACATGAGGAACGGTCTCTTCGAGAAAAACGCAGACAACAGAGCTCCATATGTGTGCATGCGTCGACTGAGATCACCGAGGTCGTGTTTGGCTATGTATTGCCAATCGCGTTTTGTTACAACACAGCGTGTCTTTCTGAGTGGCGTGGTTCCTTTCAGGCTGACTTTGTCATCCAGTGCCTGGAGAAGCTGCAATCTCTGTACGTTCCTGCTCGGGATCGTGGGGCATCATCGAATCTAGGTCCTCCGTTGACTCTGGTGGGTCACTCCCTTGGAGGCACAGTGGTGCTGCGAGTTCTTTCCAAACGTCGACGCCTGCGGTCATCGAGCGAAGTGAGCGCTTTAAGGGATCTGTCCATTTCACCCGCTCTCGAAGCCGAGGGCGTTGACGCGCATCCACTGGAGGGTAGCGCGAAGGCGTCTCTGTGCGAGCCCGACTTGTCGTCCTTTTCCTTCTTGACAACCGTCCTCCTGAGCAGTCCAGTGGGAGGGCACCCAGCAATTCAGCTGGCCTTGCCATACCGCTTCTTTTACCGGCGTTTGTGGCACGACTTCGGAGAGCAGTTTGGAATTCCTGTTTCCAAGGCAGCGCTAGCTCGAGCCAAGGAAGCTGAGGCTGGCGGTACTGAAAACCATGCGCTTGTCGAACGCGCCGAAGCGAAGCCATGTCTCCCCTCCACAACGTTTCTCTACTCCGTCGCATCGGGCTGGATTGACGAGTTTGTCGTTCCACCGGCCGCTCTGCCCCCGCTGTTCCGGTTTCGTTTCTCCTGGAGAGCACGAGGCCTTCCGAAGGTGGACGCGGCCTCGCAGCCCGGCCACACGCTCCACTCCCAGCTCCACTTTTTCCCGCTGTTGCTGCCCTTTTCGCGAGATGTCCATACGCGCCACACGCACGACAACCTCATGTGGTCCCGACCGCCGCTCCTGCTGTTGGCGCAGATTTTAAGGGAACAAGAGAGACTCATGGGCACTCTGCGAGACGCGGAACAACGCGTTCCAGAGGCTCGGCTCGCGCAGCGCGCCGCTAGCTTGGAAAGAACCATCCTCGGAAAGTCCCGTGGCGACGCGAAGGCCAATGGCGCTAAGGCGCTCGCGACAACTCCAAATTCGGGTGGATCTGCGTCGACTGCGGCGGCCGTTGGATCTCGCCTCGCGGAAGCTTGGGTCCCTCTCGTCCGGCGAATGGTGCAAAGAGTTGACACCTTGACAGTCTCTCCATTCGCCACGTTTCTGTCGCCTTGGGCGCCCCTGTCCTCTCTCGCTTCTCTGAATCTTTCTTCCGCTGCTGCAGACACCCCACGGCCCTGGGAAGCAGGCCTGTCAACGGGTGCGGTTCCAGTCAGCAGGGAACTGGAAAGTCGCCTGCAGAATCTACTCGACACGGTTTTCGCGAAGACTCGCAGATGTGGTAGTTCTCTTCTTCCCAACCAGGTCGACAGCGGTCGCGGCGAGAGCAGCGGTGGGGATGCCTCGTGTAGTGTGCAGAGCGGTGGCTCGGCAGAAGCCGAATCTGGGTTGTATAAGATTGTTTCCTCGCTTTCCGAACTCACTTCGCAGCCCCTGGTCTCGCCGCCCCCCGTCGTCCTTTATCCGCTCGTTGCTGGGACTGAAGAGCCGCTCGGAGGGGCGTCAGCGGACGCAGGGAACGACCATAAGCCGTCTTCAGCTGCGGAAACTACTACGGGTTCCGTTCCCTCGATCCAATCAACCTCCGCATTCCAGAGGTCCCTCTTTTTCGGACTGAAACCATCGCCGCTCGCCCCTTTCCAGCGCTCCAGTGAAGGAGATGACTACAACGAAGCGTCTCTGCCGTTGTGTCGTCGCCAGGTGACTTTGGAGAAGGGCGACGGCGGATTCTCAGGTGCTGAGAAGCTGGACGAAGTCGTTGCCTCCGACGTCTCTAGATTCCTCGACATACTTCTGAGCCGCCTGAAGGCTGACGACTCTTCCCTCTGTTCATCTACAGGATCTTGTGCGACCCCGAGCAAGGCGAGCGCGCCGTCTGCAATGGAGAGCGGCAGGCCTGGAGCAGTGAACACGGACGACTCAAGCAGTTCAGTGGTGTTTTCCGCGGAGTCCGCTTTCCCGTTTGCGTTTTTTGTGGCGAACCGTAGGACCCCGACCTCGAGTGCTCCCGGTGAAGCTCGATTTTCCTTCCGGTTCCTCCCGCCTTCATTTTCTCTCTTCTATCCTACTAGGGCATGTGGATGGCTGCTGCCTCCGACGGCTGCTCCGGGCGGCACAAGAGATTCGACGCGGGCTCCGACTGAGGACAAGTTGTCGCGTGGAGACGACTTTCCAGTTTTGATTCTTTTGAATATGAACGCGCCTTTCCCAGCCAGTAGACCGCAGGTCGCGAGCGAGGTTTCAGCGCGAGCGGAAGCGGAGACGGGAGCAGGTGAGGATGGCGTGACTCGCCGGCAAAGTCCAGGGACCGGAGTGGTGGGGGCCTCAAGCGCGCGACCCTCTGGAGCCCCGCCTTCCTCGTCGCCTGTGCCGTCGTCCGTTTCTGCGCCCTTCTCCTCAGGCGGAGCCCCTACGTTTCAGCTGTCATTCTCTTTTCTCCCGTTTTCGTTTACGAGGTTTCTTTCGTACTTTCCTTCACTCCAGTTCCTTCTCTCCCTCTTCGCTCCCATGTCGGTGCGAGTACCTCTCGCCACGCTGACGGCCTCGTCCACTCCCTCTCTCTTGTCGGCGCCCAGCTACCTTCTTCTTCCGTCTCCTGCCTCTCTTGCCTTCTTTTTCCCGTACCAGTACACGACGCGAGTGGAATTCGTGAAACAGCGGTCTGTCTCCCGGCCCGCGGCCTCGCTGGCAGACCGCATGCCTCGCCTGTTCCGCTCTCTCTGCCGCCAGCTGGACCTCGTCCTCGTGGCTTGGGAGCAGCCCGAGGTGGCGGCGGCGGCTCTGAGCGGCTTGCCTGATAGGGGCGACACCTCCGTTTTGGATTTACTTTATCGAGGCAGCGGCGCGCAACAGCAGAAGTTCTCAATGAAGAAACGCTGCTTTCTGCGAAAGGCGTCCAACTCGCTTGCGGGGCGGTGGTGGCCGAGTCTGAGCGTGGAGGCCGTGAGTGGTCCGGAGAGAACAGAAGGCGCTGATGGCGCGGAGCCAGGCCGCAGCGTTGTGGAACAATGGACTGCGATTTTTCAACGCTGGGCGAAAAAAGTGCAGTTCCTCGATGCAGAGAGCTCTCTGCACATCTTTGCTCCGCGCTACATGCCGCCAAACGCGACGGCGTGCACAAGTGAAGCCCAACGAAGGGAATGGCGAGAGGAAGATGAGAGCCCGCGAACATTCTCGGGCACGAGCAACATGGGCGCCACGCCGCGAGAAGAGTGTAGACAGAAAAGAAAGGGTGATACTGATGACGCAAAGTTCATCAGAGAACAAACAACGCCAGTGCTTCTCCTGCCCACGGTGCACGTTGACGACACGAGCTTCATGGAGGAAATGGAGGAAGGCGTGACGGGGTGGTCGGCCGCAGCGGTGCGCGACGCCTCGGTTTCTACCGCTGCAGACGGCGAGTCTGATGAATGGAGCGCCGAACTTGTCGTCGAAGCGACCGGGTCCATGCTGTCTTTTGTTCGACTTCTTCTAAACATGTATACATCCGTGTTTGTTGCCTTCCTTGTCGTGATTTCCTGCCTCCTCCTCGGCTGTTTTCTTTTGACGCCGCTCGCCTTGCAAGCCGGGACTGCCTCAAAAACGGATCGTGGCCTTCACCCCGCGAATGTCGCAAACTCCGGCGGGCACACAACAGCCGCGTGCAGCGGTTTGCAAACTGACCATATCGATAAGTATCTCGCAGCAGCCCGAGAGAGAAACAAGTCGATATTCAGGACCTCTGTCAGGTTTCGTTTGGCGCTGTCTTGCGGCCTTGTGGCCATTCTTAGTGTAGTTATTCTCTCATATTCGCATGCGTTTTTCGCAGACTTCTGTCAGCTTCACCCGCAAACAGACGCGGAAGCTTTTGTAGATTTGTCTCCTTCTCTTGTCTCTTCATTCTTGGTTCCGCCTTCGTCGTATTTGTTCTCGATGCAGGCCCCGCTGCCCCCCGTTAGTCTCTTATTCGTCCTTCTCGGGCTGGCCGGCGTTGCATTTTGGTTGATGTTTCACGTCGGTCGGGCGATTTGCCGAATTGTTAGGTTCGCATTTGTCGGCTTAGCTCATGTCACAACCTGCTTGGTGTCCCGCTCTGCGCGCGCACGTACCGCTGAGAGCGGGGGTGAAACATCGTTCGTGCAAAGTGTCATCGCCAAGGTGGATCGCATGGTGGAAGGGAACGGCTCGAGCGCTGGGGAGGATCGAGCCGTCACGCGAAAACACAGACACAAAGAAGCTTTTGAGGAAGCGTCGAGGGAGAGTGGCGTCGGGTCGGAGCAGGGATCGGCGAACCGTAGGGCCGCCGCCTGCGATACATCAGGCAATGTAGATAGTTCTGTTGGTGTCTGCCTGGTAGGGGCGCTGGCGAGCTTTTTGTTACTTCTGGCTGTGCGTCAACCGCACCAGGCCGCACTGATTATGTTAGTTGCTTGCTTTGTTTGCTTGTTTTTTTCGTTTGTACGGGAGAGCAGCTCACACGCCGAGACTGGCGCTTTGGGAGCGACGAACACGGAGGGGTATACCGGTTTCGACCGCGGCTCCTCGGAAGGCACAACTGAGCGGAACGGAGTCTCTAAGGGGCATCTGGGAAACAAAAGAGTGGACGATGAAGTCGTGGCCTGGGACCATTCGCAACGAAGACGCTGCATTTTGACGCTGCTTTGGTGGCAGCTGCTCATGTGTCTTCTCCTCGATGCGCTCCCGGTGGGACTTGCGGTCTGGCGGCTCATCGGATTGCACGAGATAGCGGAAGGTGGCGTGTGCCAGGTGAGACACAGAGAATGACATGGGGAAAAGGGAAGACGGCACAGGCGGGACCGGGGAGTGCTGCAGACACAGTAGTTTTGCTAAGTGGAAGGGAAACCGTTCTGAATGTGGTGGCTTTCAGGAGTACTCTCCGTTGCGTGTCTTGTTTCCCGTCCTTGTGCAGGTTGCAGACAAAAACAACTCACTCGCGGCAGCCATGGCCGAATCTATTCACGCGCTTCGCCAAACAGAGTTGGACGATTCCACTCAAGTTTGGCGTCTGGGTCTCTGGGTTCTGTCGCCATCACTACAGTCTTTTCCCCTTTCGGAGACTGACGTTTCGGAAGAAATTTCTGTCAGAAACGGCGAAGCCGCGTCTCTCTCCGACCGCTTCAACGTTTTTGCCTCTATTCTTCGCCATGAAGAACCCCTGTTCCAAGCGTTTTCTATGTGCCTGGCTCTGATTCCAGCCATCTGGCTTATTTCGTGGCTCTTGCTGCAGTCGATATGGGAGAGTGCGCGAAGAAAGGAACTTTCCTCAAACGCCAACGAAGAAGGTTTCCCTGGAGCATCCGGGATGCCCTTAGCTGTAAAGGTGCAGGCGATGTGGCAGGTGAGAAGTTAGTCACGCTATGGACAGGCTACAACTTGATTGTCAATGCGTGAGTTTTTGATAGCACTCCGTAGTGGTGCCGCTGAATTCTTGAGTCGAGGATGAGCCGTTCGCACATTTTCGCGTGTTCTTCGATGAATGCGGCGTTTTGCTTTGGTGGGTTCACATGCTGTCCCGCAGCTGTGTGAAAATATTTTTCGCGATGTTAGCTCAAGATCTCAGCAGAAGGCTCATGGATCACGGCTGACATATGACACGGTTTTTCTCTTTGTATGCAGGTGGTCGCAGCTCTTATTCTTCCCTCGCTAGCGTTTTGGCTGCCAGACGGTATGCAAATGGTCTTGAGTGTCATCGTGTTGATGCAATGCATCGTTTTTTCTGTTGAGAGGCTTCGCGTCCCTGCATGCCCTCACAAATCTGTTACTGGCCCCTAAAAACCGCCACGGCTTGACTGCTTAAGAGAAGGTGCCAAAAAATACCCTTCCGAAATGTTCGTTTCATAGCGCAACTGTCTTCTTTCTGCCTCACTTTTTGACATATCTTGGCGTTGGTGTGTATAAGACACCTAGGCGTGTACAGGAATTAACTGTCTCTGTAGACCGAAAGGTTTACTCGTACACCTGCTAGAAATTCTGTTGCAGTCTTTACAGAACATTTCTTCATTCTCTCTGAACGCTGTTTTAAGCTATTGCAACGCAACACGGATGCTACTGGTGTAAAGCTGGCCGTCGTGCCGACGTTAGTTTGCTGCGAAGCTTGTAGCCTGCATGTGAACTTTTTTGCATAAATCGCGAAGCACTGGCGATCGGTAGGAGCTTGCTTTAGGGGTCAACGGTTGCGGCCGCTGTAGCCGCGTCGTTCCCACGTGTCCCACGCCCAGACTCAGATGATGATGACTATAGCTTGAAAATCACGAGAGTAGCAGAGATTTAATAGATACCAACGATGTGTTCTTCAGAAAAACTGCAACGCTGGTCCCTACACGAATAGAAACAAGCAGTTTGGTGAAGTTACGGTTTTGACATACTCACGTGCTGCGTGACACGTTCATTTGCGGCAGGTTCCGCTCATGCGCCGAGACACGGTTGCCTAAAAGCACATGTCTCTCTCATCCTGTTGTAGTACACTACTTGCTGAATCGCCCACTAATCGATAGGCTGTGAGGGAAAGTGAATTTGGACATGATAGTTCAGATTAGGTGGTTTCCCTGTCTGGAGTGGCTCTCCCTGCCAACAAATAATTTGCACCTTCTATGTTCACGTTAAATCGATTAAACCCATGTGGGTGACTCGAGATAAACTTGCCATCAGCACGAACGCCGTGAGGGTGGGGTCAGGAAGGAAGCTGGTTGGTAACCTCTGTGACTGGTGCGACAGGAGTATCAACCCTACCAAACCCTGTCTGGCTGGCGAGTGAGTCCAAATTAATGCGGCTGTTGAGCATTTTCTCGGTACGCGGATCGAACGTGAGCATCAGAGGAAAGAAAATCATTTCGCCTTTGGCGAAGACAACGTGAGCATACACCACATCCGCAAGGTACCTCTGAACAGCACTGTCTTTCCACAATGCCCTTCAGGCGTGAGACTCAAACACTGCCACGTACGGATCGATTTTTCTCAGCGGTGAGAAAGCCTCAGACGCAGCTTTATTCAATCATCAATAAGCGCTTTCCGCTTCCTTACAAACATTCATTTGACACAGTTTTTTCCAATTCGTCGTGATGAATCAAAGTACGTTGACTACGCTGGGTGGCCAAACTGTAGTCGCTTCACGTTGATCGGTCGTCTCATCCTTGGGTAACCGCCAAGACTTCTTTTTAACGGATATGCAAAGTGTGACCTCCACGCATATGAGTCACCGTGACTGCGTTGTTGTTTTTAATGAGCTTCTCAAAACCTTGTTGAAGCAACATATTCAGGACCGCTTATCTTTGGTGCCTTTTCGCCGATGTGGTGGAGCGCGAGGTGCATGGTGTGTGCGCGCACCACATGCGAACGTGGCACAGTGCACTAGACTACGCACTGTTCGCGATCTGGGACGAAACTTGTTAGAAGTTTAAGAAAGCAACGAAACTTCACTAATTGCTAGCTCCGGAAGGCGGGAGATTCATGGAGGCGCGGACGATGTCGTAATCTGTGTGTTCTTTCCCCGGCTTTCCCATTTCTTTAAGGGTTGGTTATCCCGTTGAGATAGCTGTTCTCAAGTCGTGCTCGCTATTAGAGCCTGGAGGGCGGCCCCACTATTGGCGCTTTTTCCTTGGTGTCGAATGTGAGCCCTTTTAAGAAAGGGAAGCGAATTCAATTTAAATGTGATCCGTGTAACGTTTCATAATGCACACCTGTCAAGCCATTTTCTATTCGTGTCTAAAATGCGATAATGAGCACCCTTGGCTTAGACTTGTCAACGCCCGGTTAACTGGCAGCTTTTCAAAACCTTGTCACAAACACAAAAACCCGTCTTGTCAGTTTTTTAACTATTTCGCGCTGGGGGCCAAATTTGGGAAAAAGTGATTCTCCCTTTAGATTCGACTGCTGGATTGACTGTTGGTTCGGCCTGGGATGGTATTTTTAGATTGGTGCACGAGATCGGAAAATGTTTGCATTTTTAAACCGAAAGTTCAATCCAACTGTGCACATTTTCACCCTCTTTTTCCGGCTGGCCACCCTTACTTTTCCGTCCTCCCTAGTCCATGTGCTCTCTGTCTTCCATCATTCATCTTTGATCATGTCTGTTTCTGCTCGCAATTTGCGCTGCAAACTGCGACGCTAATTGCTTGGAATGGCCCGGTGGTTTTCGGGCTAAAGGGAAAAGTGAAAAAGACACCTAAAGTCGTCGTCAAACCTACTGGTTCGTGCGCATAACTCTTCTTGTTGTGAAGCCACAAAGAAAGGGGAAAGACACGCGATGACTTTGACTGCGGGTTCCACCGGCCTCTGGCATCATTTCATACGGTTACCGTCACTCTATGCATTCAATGAACGACTGTTTAACTTGCTGATTCCAGCCCCCTACCCGTGTTCTGGAGCGATCCTGCGTTGATGCAGCTGTTTCAAGGAGGTCTTTCCAGTGCCAACAACTTCCGTCAAAAAGCAATCTGACCCCATATATCACCGGCCGGGTATCTCGTCGGCGCACCTCCCACACCAACTCAGTATTGTTGCTTCCAAGTTTGTTCAACTTGCCGTGCTCGTTTTTCTTCACCCATACAGGGCTTTTTTCAGGGCTTTCGCAGCTTCATGGTTTGGCTGACTCTCAAAAGGTGACACCCGTCACGGTAGTCACGATCAGTCGAGTTCGACGACCGTCCTGGAGAACCACCGAGGTTCTTGTGTTCTCCAGTGCGACCTTTATTGGATTCAATACTGGACACACTACTCCGTGATCATGTTTGTGTCAGCAAGTTGTTTTCTGCTGGAACTTATAAAGAATTGCGGCAGCCTGATTTGCGTTACGCTCTTGCTTTGAGGGACTTGAGCTTCGGTATCTGCGTAGATCGATGCCCCTTCTGCGTGGATTCTCCGGTCGTTTGTTTCCGTTGTTTCTAATGGTTGACGTCAGTCGCAATTGAACATTTGTATCTGTGACCATGCACGCCTCCTTCGTGCCTGCGCCACCACCACCGCCAGAACCGCCTGCAGTTTTGCGGGCCATGACTCGGCCGGAACTGACAGGGCGGAGCGGCCCCGTCGGTGGCCCTCCAAATCCTCCCCTGTTGTCTTGTCCTCGTCGCGGTCCCGGCTCCGCATCAGCCGGTCATCCACATCCTCCCGTTCCCAGAGCCCCGCCAGATGCGCCCACAAATCAGCAGCTGTATGGGGTCTCCAGACATCAGCCGCCCCCACCCGCCTCTGCGCCACCGCAAGTGGGAGTCGGTCTGCTTCCTATTCCTACGGGCAATACGTTTACTTGCTCTCGGAGAGGCCCTCCACCCCCTCCTCCCTTTAGCGAACGGGAGGAACGCGAAAGCGACGCCTTTGCTACACGGGCGTCGGGCACTGTAGGCATTAGAGCAGTAAGACTTCCAGAGTCTCATCCCGCCGCCAGGGGGCCCTACCCTCAGACCGAGGTGCTCCACATTTCGAGGCGTCACAGTGCTCATGAAACCGCAAATTGTCTGGATCTCTCACACCGCGGAGACGCAGACCCTGCGGAGACGCCTCAGATGTCCCACGGAGACCCCCCGCCTCCTGTGTCCTCCCGCGAACGTCAGGACAACGCCCAAAACCTAGATGGCTTCCGACACCTCCATCGTCAACACGCTGATTATTCCTACGAGGATGCGGGCTTCTGTGATCACGACAGGCTAAGAGGACCTCGGGATTTTTCACTGCCCCAAGAGCCCAGGGAGGCGTTCAATCGAGAACCCCGGCAGGGCAGAGAGCAAAGCCCTGTGGTGCTGGTTCTACAGTCAAGGCATGGCGACCGCGGGGATAGCCGACAGTGGCCGCCTGAAAGGACAGATCAGCGACAGTACGAGACAGACAAGGACCTCGAAAAGGGTGAGTATCGTGCCGTACTTAAAGACAGGCCCGATTCCCCTGGTCGCCGCAGTCGCATGGACGACGAACCTAACTCGTCTGATTTTTCGCCTCGCGAATGTGTGCCAGCCGATTTCAGCCGAGCTACAGCAGGAGGTACGTTTTCGGAACCTCAGATTCCCCGCTGGCAATCACGTGAACTCGACCAACGCTCATATTCACCGCACGGGCCGTCTAGATCTGGAGCCCCCATGGCACCCCCTGTACAGTGCAGTGCACCTAAGGGAAAAACACTTGTGTCTCTCTCCTGTAACCCTGCGTACGAGCAGCAAAGGTTGCGCAAGCATCCCCCACGTCTATGCACACGCAGATGTAGCCCTGCTCCACCGACCGGACATAGGCTGCCGCTCCCCCGAGTCGCAAGCTTCTCGAGGGAAGTCGAGTCTCTGGCTGCCTCATATAGTCCACTGTCACAACACCACATCGATTCAAGTGCCCCTTGTCGCCGTGCAAGTATTCCGCTAGAACCCTTTTCACGCGCTGCCTCCCCAAGTCCTGTCAAGTGGCAGTCTGCGGCGCCGGCATCGTTGCGGCGAACTGAACACAGGAGACCTTGCCTCGTGGAATCAGTGAGCTGTTCCAGAAATGACACCGTTCGGAGGGGCCGGTGCTTATCTCCGAAGCCTCCGATTCCCTCCGAAAGGGAACACTGGGCGAAGTACCGGAGATTTAGTGATAGCTCGGGCCGAAGCACCCGGACGCCGCCGTCGCAATTCCGTGGAGATGCGTCCCCCTCTCAGCGCAGCAATTCCGCCTGGAATGATCGATCATTTACACAGTCCCCCTCATGTCGTGTTTCATCCCAATCTCCTAGGCGTTTGCCTGTTCCTACCATCCTCTCAGCTCCGTCTACGTCGTCGCAGTGCGCATCCCGCCAGCTCCCTCCGCTTCGCGTTAACAGCGCCTCCGCCACCGACTGGAGGAGATTTCCGAGCAGTGAGAGTCCTTCGCGCATTTTCAGGGAGATGCCTCGCAGATTTGAAGGCGCAGACACGCCGCGGCGGTCCAGAGGCCTGTCCTCTCCTCGGCACAGCGGTTTTCCCTGGCATCAGCCTCCGAGTCAACTGACGCCTTCGCCGTGTTCGCAAGCTCTTTCGCGTCTGCCGCCATCTCCCATAACGCCGTTTGGCGTCGCGGGGCCCCAGAGGTCCCCCGGCGGGGCGCCACCCTTGCCGGTCGAACGCAGGTCCCCGCAGAACTCCGGCAGTCTCGACGACCGGAGGCTCGGAGGCAGCGACGGACAAAGAGGGGAAGGCAAGAAGCGCTCGCGCGACTTTCCGCAGGATGATGTCTCGCCGCTGCAGCCTGCGGCGCCGCCCGTTGTCCTGACTGTCCGAGGGGGACTTAGCCACTCGCGAAGTGGGCTGGAGGTAGAAGCAGGCAGACCCGAGTCTCGCCCCGCAACAGAGAGGCAGAGGCGACGGAAGCAGCGCCAGCAGCAACGCCGACAGAGAGCGCGCAGGCGCCAGCAGAACCAGCAGGAATCTTGCACTGGGGGGTCCTCGGTGCGAGAAAGTCCCCGAGACAACCACAGTGTGTGCGGCCAGGACGAGGAGCCGGAGCGCTCTTCGAGAGGAAACCAAACGGTTACGGCGACGTCATCGTTGCCCCTAATGGTGCGCCGCGCCAGCAACCTGAGTGAGTCTACCGACAGTGACCAAGAGGCAGAGAGAGCAACCGGGGAAGAGCGCCAGCAGGACAACGATGACCCATGGGCTGCGTCACTCGAAGACATCGAACATCACTTGAAGAAGAGGAAAACGACGGACTTCGATGTCGCGGCGAAATCGGCGCATTTCCCTGAGCGCGTCGACGCAACAGCAGCAATCGACTTCCCAGCTGGTTGCCAGGTGCCGCCGAACTGCGATGAACTGTTTCTGCCTCCGTGGCGAGAGCGACAGAAAAGCTCGAACGGACGAGTTGTCTACCAGTTCGAACTCCTTCAACAGGGGCATTTGGCCGCCCCGTGGCACCGACTTACGGGGGCTTCGTCCCCAGACGGGCACCGCATCTCGCAACATGCCGTGGTCGCAAAGTGCTCGTCTAGACACTCGCAGAACCCGCATTCCTTTGGAAGGGGGCGGCAAGAGCCTTCTGTAGGAAGAGGGAGAGAGCCACGGTTCGAGTCACAAATGGTCTCGAGTGTTGACGGGGAATGCAACCCTCCGAAAGATTCTTATCCGCCTGCTTCATGCACTGACGGAGATCACGGACGCGCTGATGATACGATCTATGATAGCGGCCTCGCTGCCAGAGGTCCAGGGAGCAGCTGCTCGAGCAACTCGAGCCGAAGGACAAGCATGAGCACATGTCACAACCAGGAACAATGGGGAACAGAGCATACTCGCGGCAGCGAAAATTCTGACACATGTTTCTGGACGAATGAGAGAGTCCAGCGTTCTCTGCTAACGCCGTCCACGCGAGCGCCTACGGAAGGGGAAGGCAACCAAGACTCGCGGTTCCATGCTGGGGTAAACTATGAAGAGTGTGAGGCGCAAAAGGACGAGTCGTTTAGAAGGGAAAGTGATACAATTCGGTCAACACGATGCTACGATGCTGCACAGGAGGGCTGGTGGAGCGACTGGACAATTCAGTTGAAAAAACGAGAAAACCGTGTGCACGAGAAAGATGGCCATAGCAACATGATGCTTCCCCCAGTACAGTGGTGCTAATATGAGACGGGGGCCCGCAGGCAGAAAATGAGAGTAGGAACGTTGTGTAACTCAACTTGTAAGCTAGCCACACTTGCGGGGTGGTCACAGTCGTAGATCATGGTGCCCCACGAGGGCTGCTTTTAACCCCCAGATGGCGGGCAAACCACAATTGAAGATGTCGACAGCTCGTGGAGCCGAACAATGTTACATATCACATGTTGAGAAAGGTGAAAACGTGAAGCGAATGGACGGCAACACAACGAACGGGCTTCTAGCATACGTTAATAAAAACCTGTCGTTTTCATGCTGTGTGCAAAGTTTGGTGCAGTAACCGGAGAAAACGCGCCAGTGAGGGCGTGGACTTCGGAAGGAAGTCTAACGAGCAGAAGCCGTAGAATATCAAAACTCGACGAGGAACCGCACGCGCCCCAACTCCAGCGTAGCATTATTGTCTCATTTGTTGGTATGCTGACATTTTTAGGCTTATACAAAGTCAGATTCACGGTATAGCTGTAGATAAGGAAATGCGCTAGTATCTGCAAAAATGTGGATTCGCTGACAGTTGAGTCCAGAGTTGCAAACCATTCAGGTGGATCCAGGAAAACGACATCCCGTAACAGGTTTGCCCGCTGTCCTGGTTTGAAGAAGTGATGTCCTACGCGAAAATCTGCTGGTGTGGCAAAGAGTAGCCAGTCTCCGTACTTGTACCACTGGCGCTTCAGAGTATCCCAGCGAAACACTCAATGCCTACCTCGGCGAGGGCTCTCTCGTAGTTTTATTCAACGACAATCAGAGACGCCCTTTGAGATTGCTTTGCGCGTCTCATATTCTTTCAGACTCCAGAGTGCACGTGGGGAACTGAGCTCTCGCGGCCAGGCAAGGGTGTGCTATTGTACAGTTCCCACTAAGAAAAAGTCATCCCGAATGATGACAGGTTAAACACGTTGGTGAACGTTCCAAAGTTCAAAAAACAGTTGAAACGATGCCAGAAGAGCACTTGCTCGAGGACAAGCAAACCCTGTCTCTCTATCCAGGAGAATGACAGGGGGGCGACACAGGTCATCCCAATGTTGTTGCCTACTCCTCTTGCTGGAGCAGGATATTTAGGTGAGTCAACGGTAAGTTGCCCTTCCCAGCATGGTCCAAAAGAATGCACACACTTTTGGTTCTTCAGTTATTTTGCGCCTCACCTAACAATCACCTTCTATTTTCCAATCGTTCACCGAAAAACGAATTAGCAATGCAAACATTATGCACCAAGACTCTTCCACGTGTGCGGCAGCAGCTTTCTCAAGGGCGACAGTTTCGCTCGAGTTGTGGTGTATGATGGTGATTGACGTTCGGCTCTGTAGAATCTCCCGGTACAGCTGTATCCTTGTGGCTCCCACAGCACACTTATCGAGGAACGAGAGCTCTGCAGTGTCGAGCACTTTTTCAATTGCGATGGCCCCCGACTTAGACACAATCTGTTCCCATTGTCGCATGCCGGCGCACCTTCTGAGTTTAGTATCGGCTCTGTGAAGAGAGACACAGGATACAGGAAACGGCGCTCCGCGGTGTATGAGGGTTCGCCTCAGGCGGATCATTTGTACAGGTACAATATCTGATTAATGTGATAATTATAATACATGGTCTGCCTCTGATCTTTATGGTCTTGGTGCGGACTTCGCAACGGAAAGATCGACTTTTTAACTGTGCGATGCAACAATTCAACGAACGGAACTTTCCGAGCTGTCTATCGTTCTGTGTCTCTGTTGTTTGGGTCCTTGGTGCTGGAGTTATGTGGACCATGTCCCTTTCTCTATATACCGTTGCGACAGCTCTTGCCCGTAGTCCTGGAAGCATTTTGAAATAGACCCTTGCAAATTAACTGGAACTTTGTGCTGTGCCGTATTTCACCGAGATCAACACAGAAGAGAGCAGCAACGCGCCTGAATTCATAGGAGCCTACACCTCCGCGTAACACTCGCCCGATGGGGGGCTTGCTATTACCTCAGAAGTGCGAGGCACTCGAGTACGCATTGCCTCTGTTCTCGAAATGCTACCACTTTCTCGAATAACCGGATGAGTTATCTGCTTGCTGGACTCGCCAAGAGGCTCCACTTCCAGATGGAAGAATTTCTTCTGCATCGGACCCATGCTATGAGAACACTTCTCCAGCGCATGCCCCGCACTGATGAACGCAAAGCAGACTCTCCTCGATGGTTTCCTCATAGAGAATCCGTCGTCAATCATTGGTGTTCCTCCATTTCACTTTTGCCGTCTTGTCGCGTTTGGAACAACGGGTTCATCAATAGCTGGCTGACGATCTTTAAGTGTGTGCTAAATATGCATGCACGCGGCCGCTTAGTGGCGTCGGAAAATTGACTAGCCATTTACAGATCTCGGTGTGAAATGGCATCTTTTCATCTATTTCGTATACCGTAACACATGCAGTGCTAGACATTCGCTTGAGTGTGGAATTGGAAACAACGTAATGCGTGAGAGTCTCGGCGACTGCAGTGTCGACTGCCTATCCTCATGTGAAAAACATGGCAACATGCGGTCGCTGGACGCGGGGACGATTGGCGGAAACTACGTACCGGCAAAACCGAATTGATTTTCCAGACTTCCCGTCCCATTCCGTAATCCAGTTCAATCTCTGGAGCTCGGAAGACAACACCTGGCTTTCTTTGCTGCGGGGTTTGTGGCATCGATGCAATGCTCGTAGAGTTTTACTAGCGGCGTCAGGGGACCCACGCGAACCAGCCCACTTGAGCGAAGAAGTCACATCGAAACGGCACAGGTTGCCTGGCGTTGCTACTCCACGGTTGAACTGTGACTCAGAACTCCTCAAGTGTTATAAGAATGGCGGGGACTTGAAGGGTGTGGATCATCACTGCCCCCAGCCAGCTCCGGCCGACTCAAGAGGTGACCGTGATGGTGAGGCTTTCTGCGCCGACCGTGCATTAAGTGCTTCTCTTGCACAGGCCATACGTGAGGCGAAACTCTATTGTGGACACCCCGAAAGGACAGTGGTGGACTGCCGTAGTTCATGCTGTCTTGAGGAAACCGGCCGGCACACTCCACCTGAATTGCCTTTGGTTGATGGCGGGCATTCCTCGGCTGGCTGCAAGAATTTCTCTTCTGCCTTTATGAAAATTCCCTCGGAATTTGTGTGCGGAAAGGCGATACCACCTCTTCTTCACTTCGTGTGGTTGGGGGGTCATCCTCCTCCATTCTTTGAAACAATCAGGCAGTCGTGGGCAGTCCACAACCCGGACTTGATACAAGCTCTCTGGACAGACGCGCATGTCGAGTCACTTCTTGACGTCCTGGATCGGAAGTCGCGTTCACGGAGGCCAAAATGCAGAAAGACAGATCATCAAGATCTTCATCCGCTTTTGGTAGACAGACCGGCAACCGATGCAGGAGAGACGACCGAATGGGAAATGTCCGATAGCGTTTCTGACAGCCAGACGCTGGTTCACGCGATCAAGGCCTTTCGCAAGGAGTCATGTCAGGGTGCAAAATCGGATATTGCCCGCCTGCTGATTTTATGCCATTACGGAGGTGAAAAAGGAAGCATTCGCTGCAACGCTTGAAATTGTGGACCGCCCGAATACCGCGCTAGCTGCACCGCCTGTCGGTCGTTATCTCTCTGGTGTCGACAACTTCTGTGCTACAACAGTTTCCCCAAAAGAAGCTTTCAGTCCCGTGACAGTATTAAGGCCACCCGGTTATACGCGCAGGTCTCAAGTGATGAAAGAATAAGCGTCTCGAGTCGTGCCAGCGGAGGGGCTGCGAGTGCGAATGTACTCAGTTGATGGTTTCAAGGGATGCCGTTGTTTGATCCGGCTCTTTTAGACAGGACATGTGGCATCTAAAATGTTTTGGCAACTCAGCACCTTCCGTGCTTTTTGTATTCAGGAATATACGCAGATGTGGACATGGAGGCTATAAAACCGCTACCCCCGTGTTTGCGGCAGTGCACGACTGTCTTCATGGGCATGCAACGTCCAGATGCTGTTGAACTTGGGAACGCTCTAATCGGATGTTCTTCGGGTGCGTAGCATTCCTTGATGAACTGCCTAGTACAGTATTGTGGCGGCTTTAATGTTAAACAGTGGCACAGGAAATAACGTCTATGCTGTCACCATTACACTTCTCCCGTCATACGTTGCGTCTTCTAGCTGACAGAGATGCGACTGTTAAATTGTCTGGCACTTCCCCAGAGATTAATGGAAGGATGATACGGCTATGAGATGAACAAGTGACTACGAGTCAAGACACGTGTTTGATGTGCTGTAATTGACCAGGGCATGAACTGATACGATTCATTCTCCAGCGTGTCGGACGGCCGTATTCCCAGTGGGGAACGCGCAGTGCGGATCAAATGGCAGTGGTGTTAGATATCCTTAAGCTACACGTTGCGAGATTTTCTCCTGAGGCAAGCGAGCTCATGGACTCACTCCGAAGTACGAATGATGAGGCAACAAACGTCATTGAGCGAACAGGTAAAAATACGCATACAGGAAGGTGTGGGTCGTAAATGCGCACATGCATGGATGTTACCACACCTACTGTCTCACAAAATAGAAGCTCTGAATATGTATAACGCGCTTTGGGTTGACTGCCTTTGCCCTGTTGTGTGCCGCGTGAGACAACTGCCACCCCCGGATATGCTCTGGATTCTCTGGCATGCTCTGCCTTTTCCCTCGCTTCAGGTCCTGGGCTGT
The DNA here is from genome assembly GCF_000006565.2 of Toxoplasma gondii ME49. NCBI lineage: Eukaryota > Apicomplexa > Conoidasida > Eucoccidiorida > Sarcocystidae > Toxoplasma > Toxoplasma gondii. The sequence continues at coordinate 1,645,596 of NC_031474.1, read as the reverse complement.
TGACTCGGGCTACGCTTGCGTGGTTACGTGATCAACTAAATTCCTCGTCTTGTGCTCGATGCCGGCCACAAGAGAGGCGCTCACATGATTATGAACATAAAAGCAATACCACGGAAGCCACTTCAGTGCACGCTGATGTGGTTGGAAGCGAGACAGGTTCTAAAGAAGATGATTCGAAACCGGAAGCTACCAGTGGCACATGTTGTTGCATCCTTGCGACGACGTGTATTTGCCCTCCAATTTTCTTTTACCCGGTGCCAAATCATAGACGTAAAGAACTTCGCGAAGGCAAGGTGCAGGTACGAAGATGCGCGGAGCCCCTTAATGTCGAAAAAACGTCGTTCGCGAATGGAGAAAAGTTCGATTAGGCTACACAAAATTTTGTCTAATGAGATCGTGACAGCACAGCTCTTATGGTGTCATGCTACCCCTCAGGCAGTTGGATGGTCGTAGATGAGCAAACAACACCATGTGTCTACCTGGAATATTCAAAAATGATTGTTTGTGTGGTGTTCTGCAGACCGAACACTTGGAGTCGTCGTTTTCGTACACAGTCCATCACTGGAGACAAACGTGGCAAGGCTCAGTTCGTCAGGAAAGTGAGACTGAATGCTGACAGTAACTTTTCAACTTCCCTTTGATACCAGTCGTCGAATTAAAAGATGCGATGCATCCATCGGTCTTGATTCAATCAACAGTTCTTTGGCATAGTACAAGCTTTTCTCTCTGTGGGGTGCTGTACCGGCGGCAGTAACGAGACGCAACGTACACCGAAGATGCGCAGGATTCATCTAAATTCTCTGATTTCACCACAACAGCAGCAATACTGATATTCTATGGACCGTAGGGTCCTCGTTGCGTGCATCGAGGTTTTTAGGGGAAAACTACCAGATGTCTGTAAGCAGGAGTTATGTGGGCAGCCACGATTTTCCAAGCCAACTAGCTGGCAACACGTTGTCGCGGTACAAGTTGTCAACTTCTCTATAATATTGTCGTACATTCGCAAGTCCTGTCACAATATACCTTGCTCTGCCGCCTTATATACAACATGTTGCCCATAAAGATTTGGGCGAGCACTAAGACGCACTGAGTTGCTTGATCCAGGTGCCGCAACGGATTAAGGATAGCCTCACGCTCGATGTATTGTGGCCCACACAATGTAAATGAAGCACGTGAAACGGTGGATATGTAAAGAGGTTTAAGGTCGCCTTCCTACTAAGGCATGCTGGAAGTGGAGGTGTCGGTAAGTCTTGCCGCGTTATCGTTCATGTCAATCCCTGAGCCTCTTCGCCAACTGCGTGGACGTGCATGCAGCCATAATCGACGGAAATCACATCCCAATTTAAATACCTGCAGACGGCGTCTGATGCCGTCAACTTTTCTTTCGGCGATGGAACGCAAGTATTCCTATAGTGAACCGATCGAGTGCCAGGGATCACTGGCGTCGCACACCTGCAACGTTTCTTACCTTTTTTTCGAGTTCTATTTCTTTTTGTTGCTTCAGCTGATTAGCATCATGATGGTTCGTAACGATTTTCCGTTTATATCATGATTCAGACCTCAGCAAGCAGAGCTGACAAGGTACAAGTGCATCAATGCCACCGAGCCACATATCAAATGGACAGTGATTCTCGTACTTCCTTTGTCGTTTGCTTTTGTGAGAGCGTTTAGCAAGTCTCCCTCGCCATACACTACAGCGTGGAGACGGTAGATATGAGCGAAGAATTAGTGAGCAGAAAGCCAGGAAAGCGATGACCATACCAGGGACCTTGTAGAAGATATCCACAGGCATGGGCTCGCTTGCCTGCCACGCGTCTTGAAAATGTAGTGGATGAATGGGTGAGCTGATGGCAGAGACAGAGTTTCCATGCAGTTTTATCGGGATCCTGTCTTGACGCACTTGCTTGGAACCAGTGTAGACAGCACGTCGAACTTCTCCATCTGACCAGAGCCTATCCGTTCAGCAAAGACAGCATCGCCTAACAGCTGTCGCTCAGGTCATGTTTGGCTTTGAAAATACGTACGGTGTTTCGCACTCACTGCAAGGCTCCAGGTGAAGACAATTCGGACAACAGGACACAAGCTTCTCATTTTGGATGGCGTTTTAGTTTGTACGCAGGATATCATTAGGCGATACTTGCTCGATAGAGGAAAACCATGCGAGGAGCGACAAGAGCTGCGAAAGACTTGGCTGTACGTACGCGATGAGCTGCCTATTCCTTTTAAGCTGGCCCATATGCCGGCAAACCCCGCTGAAATACGTCGACTGTTTTTCACCCGAGCACAAGGGGAAATTCACAATCAAAACCTATGGCCATAACAGTTTCTTCGCCCTATAACAAGACTTTGTACACAGTGGATTCTCACAAGTGGATCGTGTGCCACTAACGGTCGAGAATCCTGGCTTCGTTTTGTGACACACTAGATTGGCCGATCATGTCTGTGCGACATCAGCAAGACCACAGCGGCGAAGGAAGGATCGATTCATGCAGCAGGAGGCCCACCAATGAAAAAGTCAACACTGTTCAGTCGTAAAGTTGATAGCGACTGGGCACGATCCTATCACCCCCAGCAATGCTGACAGGCTTCAGAATCTGCGCGCCAGAGATAGCACTGGCCCCGTTAACATCACTTCATAATTCGCGTTTCATGGAAGTTACCCGTATAACGGCAGTTTCTCCACATCTTCGTTCAGTCACTGTGCCAGTCTCCTCCCTGCATCATTCCTACAGTAAATGCGGCGGAATCTGCTACAAACAGGCTTTATGTGAGGCGCTTAGGCGACGAAAGAAGGGCATTTTCAAAACACTTCCCACCAGGAATAATTCAGCAATTTCCAGGATCGAAGCCAGAACCAGTGCGTGAGTGTGGTGGGATTGCCCCACATCAAACACTAGTAAGATGCAAGCAGTCTAGCCGGAGACACGGCTTGAGGCAGATTAGCTATGGAGTATTCGAGCTGGGAGACACTCACTGGTTGTGAGATTTCTATTCGTGCTTTGAAGAAGAAGAAGTTGGCGGCCATAAAACAACTCTCCCGCTTGCACTGCGTACATATTGTACGGTCTAGGGACGATCCGAAGAGCCAAAACGGCTATACTCCAGGAAAAACGTTAGCAAAGATGTCAGCTAAGCCCCAAACGAAGAACAAGAAAAATGATGAAGAGAGGAACTACGAATTAGAGAATGAAATCATGAGGAGGAGAATTCAGACAATTCGTGAGATGATTGGTGAGTTGGTGAGTCTACGCCTCCAGCGAGAGTTTATCTCAACTCCTTATCTGAGCCAATATGCTCGCAGTGGAAGCCTGGGTTATTTCTTGAAGAAAGGGCAAAGCTAGTTATCCAGTCGTAGGTACCGTACGATCCGCAAACGTAACGTGAACGTTGAGAGAGCACGCAGCCGCCACCGAACCAAAGAAAAATCCGTGGAGTAAACCAGCAGGGCCCGAAGAGACAATTAAGGATCGCCGACACTTTCATTGAGCAACAGTGTTTTTTTTAACGACTAGAGAACAGTGCTTTGTTTTTGTTTCCTCAAGGGTGGAGTACTACTAGGATACATCGGCAGTTGCTCTAGCAGTTCATGGTCGCTCCACTACACCGTTCTCTTGTTTCTTTTCAGCTACAAAACAGAAGCAAACGGAGGAAAGCGAACAAAGAATAAAGAGACTGAAATACAATTACACACGGATCGATAACGCCTTTAGGGCGGAGGCCGCCAAAGCAGAACCGGGGTATCAGGAGCTGCAACAGCGATATGCTGATATGCGCACAACTTACCAGCGTATCCTTGAAGAAGTAAAGGAACAAGTTGCAAAAGCACAGAGAGACAACGGTACGCGAAGACGATGGGGTCGCTTTTAATTCACGGTAGCGACCACACTCTATGTAGCTGTCCAGCAAGTCTGATATGAAGCCGCATTCTCCACGATGCTTATCTTGATTCGTTGCTGTTACACATGGACGAACGCATGATGGTTCGTCTGTGTGGAGTCGAATGGAGTAAGCCTTGCACTGCGTGCTTTTTGTGAATACAGAACTGCTCGAGAAGGAAATTGTCACGACAGGGTTGCACAAGGATCATGTTGTTGAAGGGAAGAGATCCATGATGAAGCGTCTTGAGCGCGAACTGGAGTCTATGGCGTTAGAGTTCTCTGAAATTCTGATGGTAAGGGCTCCTACATGTCGGCTGCCGAAAGTATACGACGATGAAATTTCCTGTATGCATCGTTTTTTTTCTGCCTTTTGCCCGTTTTGCCCTGTTACTCAGGAGACTGCCGACAAAATGACCGCAAGCATCACAGTTTCTCACAGCACATGGGAAAGCAATAATGGGCATTTGCCGTTGATCAATAGGCTGCAAGATTTCTCCTTGGTAGACCCACCTGCCTTGTAGGGTGTGGTGACAGGTGTGACGCGTTGAGACATGGGAACGCCCTCCGGCTACATGCACGAGCAATCCCTCACTTCGTGTGTAACAACGCATGTACGCAGAACTGACCCTGCCTTCCTTTGTTGTCATCCAAGGAGAGGTGTTGGTATGAGGAGGAGAAAGCGCCGCCCACTGTCTGACAAGGTCATTGATGTGCGCTAAACTGAATAGATGACTCCGGAACACGCCCTGAGTATATGATTTGACTTTCTGGAATGCTCCACTGTGAAGGAGGACGCTTTGTAACTATTATACACTGGATTGTTGGTACAGCAGTGGTGTTGCTCTCCGGCGAATCCTAGATTTCCTGGGTGGCGAGTTGCTGTCACAAATAGCGACTGAGCCGCCGACGGGGCGATACTAACCGCGGTCTCAAGGCGTTTCGACCCCGACAACTGTCTCAATCGATAAGCTAAATTAGAGCCTATGCCACCGTAACTCCTACGAAAAGTGTCTGCTAGTAGACATAATGGCAGAAGGGTCACAATAAACCTTGTTAATAACGTAACGAGACATCGTGTCTCCGGATTGCTAGATCGCAAGTGACCTCGGTTTGACAGCATCGTCGTACCTTGCTGCAGTGATCGCTGGTCTGTCGACACAGCCAGTACTCTGCTGTGCTCATGGACGACGGTGATGACAGATAACTGAGGCTGTGATGACACCGAATGATGAGCTGCTTCTCCTGCTTCGGCGCCATCCTGAGTTACACTGTACTCCCCCGCCCAAACCTAAGCACTGTGGACACCCTAAAACTTCACCTTGCCCGCTAGAAACGAACCATCAAGCGTTGCTCTCAAACGAGACTTCATGTGTCTTATCCGCGGAAGAGACGCTCCGTGATGGCATCGGCCACTCGGCCACGAATGCACGCTTCGGACGAGCACCACCAGCAGGTTCGCTAGTGTAGGTACAGCTGACTCACACGTCCTGCTCGCGTCAGATCAATGATAATTGTCCTTCTTCGTTTTTGATTTTTCGAGCATCTTGCACTGTGGTAACTTTTTGCGGTTTCGCCTGCCGCCTTGTCGTGGTTCTATCGCACATTATCCTTCCCTTCTGTTTCAAGATGAAGACAGCAAGCAGCTTGCTCGTCTGTGCTGTTCTCATGCAAGGAGTCCTTGCTGGGCCAAAGAGAGGCAGACATGATAACAAAAAAGCTGTGGATATTAGCCAGCCACCCGTTGTGGTTGCCCTTCCCCCTGCCGTTGAAATACCCACTGAGAAGCTGACGAAATGCTTCGAAGTCCCTTTTTCGGTACAACAGCCTTGCACATCAAAAGTGACAATTCAGCAGCCTTACGACTGCGATGGATCCGAGCTCCATGAAGTTTGTACCGAACACGTAACTGAGGTCCCCTCAGTATGCTACGAGACAGTGGTCCGCGAGGAAACGTACGACTGTCCGGTTACGTCGTCCCAGAAGGTCTGCGTGAAAATCCCAGTCTCGGAATCACGAGTGTGCAAGTCGACAACGGTCAAGCAAGTGAAAAAGGACTGTCCTGCTGTGGACAAGGTGACCACCTGCCAGGTCTTGTCCGACACCGTCGAAGGCGTGTGCCTGGAAAGCGCAGTTGTCGATCAAAAGTACAGCTGCTGGAAAACTGAAGTTCGGCAAGAATGCGAGACGCACATGTTGACGGCAGCGAATCAGTGCACAAGGGAAGTGCAGCATCCAGTCCCGTACGAAGTTGTCGAGGTCGAATACGACACAGTGTGTAAGAAGGTCGAGAAGCCTATTATTGTCTCAGCCGTTCGAGAGAAAGTCGAGACCGAAGAATATCCGTGTCCCGAGATTGTGCACGTGAAGGAATGCCAGAAGACCACAAAGCAGGTCCAGAAGCCCTGCATGAGGAAGGAAATGCGACAGGAAAATTACGATTGCTCTGAGACGAAGCTGCAGCATGTGACAAAAACCTGTACGCGGACAGTTCCTCGCGAGAGCTACATCTCGACCTGCGCTCCAATTATTTCCAAAAAGCTCAGAAGGCTCGGGCCCGCAAAGAAGAACGAAGAGGAGTGCACAAAGAAGAAAGTGGTGGTCGACGAGGTAGAATCGTATCCATGTGAAGAGAACATTCCAGTCGTTGTCCCTAAGATATGCCAGAAGGAAGTGGAAGTAGATGTTGAGTCATCCTGCTCGGAGACACTGCCTGACGAAGTTTGCCACATGGTGCAGAAAACCGTTCCGAAGATATGCAGCCGACCCAAGAAGGGAGCAGAGACATACGAATACACAGATGTGACTTACGAGGATGTATGCGAGAAGATTCCTCGAGAAATTAAGAAGACTGCGCTCAAGATGGAGACGAGGACGGAGACGTATCCCTGCGAAACGGCGAACTTCAAGGAAAAGTGTGTTGACGTGACCGTGCCTGTCCAAGCAGTGTGCCAAGCCAGCCTCATGAAGACTATCGAAAAGAAATGTCCTCGGACTGTCTACAGATCTGAGTGTTACACAACCGAGGTGGAGGTTACAAAGCCCTGTTTCGCCGAAGTGGAGCACGAACAGGAGTACACGTGCTTCGAGCAAACCTTCAAGGAAAAATGCTCTACAGTCCCAGTGTACGAGATGGGCAAGTGCAAGGCGGTTGTCTCCCGTGAGCAGGAAGTGTCGTGTACAAGGCCTCACGCAGTACTCGACTGTACAATGCAAGCCTTCCCAGTCAAGAAGACGTGCTTCAAAGAGGTGAATGATGTGAAGGACGAAGTCTGCTACACCACTGGCGCGCAGCAGGAATGTGTTGACCTCATTGTCACTGCCTTGCCTCCGGTCCCAGCGCCGGGCAAAGAATGAGTACATGCTGTACACATTTTGTCGAGACTTGTCTCGTCTCGTGACTCGAGCAGTGGTTGAGCAAATCTTGCTGCGATGTAGTCGTTGTCAGCGTGTCAATGTTTCATTTTGGATTAAACTCAATTGCATTGTTTGTTTGGCGCCGACGGCGTCACACACTGGAACTGGTAATTTGCCGCCCTATACTCAGAGACAACTGTCTCGTGGTCACAGCTCGAGCTGGCTACGCTGGGGGGCATGCGCTTCCACGAAATTGCGCAGACTGTTGTTAGACTGGCAAGGCAAGTGATATACTGGGTCTTCGAGCCATTCAACCGTGGAAAAGCGGATTTCGACCGAGTCTCGATGCGCGACACAACACTCTGCAACATAACTCCAGGACAAGAGCGGCGCGCTCGCGCGCCATTGGGTACCTTTTCATCTCCTCGTTGAAAGACGCGTCTGTTTGGCTCGCGAGTGCCAGGTCGGGTCGCAGAGCATCGCTCTGTGCAGATGAACAGCGCTGGAAACAGTCGCCTATTTAGAAGTTGCCACGTTAGCTTCGTTTTTTTTCTTGCCGAATTCGCTGGTGACTTTGACGTTAGTCTGCGGCCCAGCTCGGCCGGCGTGGACTCGATCCAGCGTGGCTTTTCCACTCTTCTTTCGCAAATCACGCTCTATAATTAATGAATCGCGTTCAGTATTATCGCGAGCACGGCAGTCTGTGTCTGCCCCTCTCCAGACCCTAGGCACACCGTCTCTGGCGTCTGTCGCTCTGTCTTCTTTGTCTTGGGCAGCTGAGGGTTGAGCTTTGCGTGCCCGTCATGGTACTTGATGTGGCGGCTCAAGGAACGCCGCCTTCCCTCGCGGGACAAAGTCCGTCCCGGACTGACTTGGAAAATGACCTCTCTCTCCCGATGATGTCGGGTGATCCGACGTCGGAGCGGCTGCAGGTCATCCAAAGTATCGCGGGAGCGATCGTCATCGGAGGATGGATTGTGGTCATGCGAGTCCGCAGACACAGTCCTGTAGCCCTCTTCAAGGTAATGGATCGTCTAGAAAAATAATGTGTCTGCACGCACAGAGGGTGCTGCTTGGTTGACTAGAGGATTCACTGTTTGTGGTTCTCCAGGGGTATCCGTAAGAAGGGTCGTTATCTTGCTCAGACGCACTTTGAGGATGCAGGTGGTTTTGATTAACAGTCGGTAGAAAATATGTGTGTGACAAAGAGGAGAATCGTTGGCTCTTGGAAAAACGTAGCGCCTGAGAAGTTAGGTTCCGAGTCCACTTCGCTCGGCCGGTCTGGCGGGGATCGCTGCACTGCGAGCGCACCGGAGGAGCAGCCCCCGTACGTGGAGCCAAAGTGTCTCTTCTTTGCGTGCGGTTCGGCAGATCCCCCAAAGAGCGCGTCGACTTTTTCTCCGATCCTGCCTCATGTTGGGTCATGTTGCGTACCTTCTGATATTGCCAACGTTCTTTGCTTGAGAATTCGCGCGAATTTCCCCGGGTTGTGTCCCCGTCAGGTACAGTCTGTTCGACTTCTCCGATCATTCGGAGCCTCTTGACTCCGCTCTGAATTCGTTCAGGTATACGCCTTCCTTCCCCCGGTTCTGCTGCTGTGTGCCTCCGCTGCGTCTTTCGTTTTTTTCTCATCGACCCCTACGACCTTGCTGGAGGACGCTGAAGAGCCTTTCTCCGGCCTCCCAAGAAGACGTTTTGCGAGTGAATCTCCCGCCAGCAGCTTCCCCACCCTGTCTCAAGGGTCATGGGACTCCATTATTTCCTCCGGATGGCCTGAAGTTCGACGTTGTCTCGGCGCCAACTATGCCGCGGTCGCGACACTGGGGCTCCTCGTCCAGGCCGTGCTGTCTCTGTGGCGAATTCTCGCCGCTCTAAACCATCGTCCTGTCGCCTCCACCCCCTTCGCAGAGGCGGCCGGCAACCATCCCGCTTTGCCGAATAAGACTGAGACAATTGTTTCTTCATCGGTTAGCGCGGGAGGTGCTGGGGCGCCTCACGGGAAGAAGGGAGGCAAAAGACGCGGGGGAGAATCGAGGGAAAACGAAGAGGCTGATGAGACAGCCAAAAGTCTGGCCCTGGGCCAGAGTTTCCAGACCCCGGGCCAGAGTCCGCAGGAAGAGATCAAGGAGACGTTTGGCTGTCGCGTCTGGCGCTTCGAGGACCAAGTCGGCAGGCACTGGGGAGAGGGAGCAGACTGGAGACAGACGCTGCTCTGGAGACTCGCCGACGTCTTAGTCATCTCCGTAGGTATTTTTCGGACGCAAGTGATAGGGGAAGGAAACGCCCATGTGTGTGGATATCTGCTGGAACTTGAGAATACTCAAGAAATACGTACTTGTGCATTTCTGCGTTTGTGTACGTCTGCGTTTGCAGAGATGAATCTATTTGCTTGCATGCGTTGCGCCCCTTGGTGGACGTCTGGCTTTGCTGTGCGAAGTCGTTTCAGAGTTCGCTTCTCTTTGAGAGTTTCAGGCAGACGTTCCAGACGAGGATCAACGCAGACGCGCAGGTGGACATAGTTAATTATTGCCCCAGACAGGGGGGCGGCGTGGAGCCCACCTTTATAGTGGTTTCCGCAGTTTATAGTGTTGATGTCTAGCAGACGCTCTGCTTGTTCCATCACGTAGTCGTTTTCTACGACTCCAGATAAAACGCAGGAATGCACTCTGAAAAACTCCACCATTGTTAATGACTATCGGTTCCAAGCAAACGTAGGTGAACCGGTGGGACATCAACGAACGTGACGCGACCTCGGGTGCCTCTGTGGATCTCCACTCCTTGTTCGCTTGTCTTTTTTTGCGGCTGACCAGACTGTCGGCCTGCCGCTCCTCTACCAGTTCTCCGCTAGACCGCAGGCGTTTCTCCCGGAAGCGCGCGCCTCTGCGTCCGCGGCGCCTTGGTGGGCGTCTCTCTGGTCTCCTGAGTCATTGTCTTCGTTTCGCCTTCTCCATCCCTCCTCATGGCTGTGCTTGTACGCCACAGCCCTGGTGCCGCTCCAGCTGCTGCCTGACTATCCGTCCGTCTCTCTGCAGTTCTTCGAAGCTCTCTGTCTTCTGCTGCTGCTTCTTCGGCACAGTCTCTCGCGAGACGCAACGCTTCTCTCTCCCGCAGACTCGCTTTTCTCTCTTCAAGCTCGAGGGGTGCCGGGCCTCGAGGCTTCGGACTCCTTTTTCCTCTGCATGCAGGCTCTTCGCTGGTCCCTGGTGAGTCTGCCACCCACACTGTTTTTAACGACTGCAGCTTCGCAGCAAACGTGAGTACGGGCAGGATCGCGTAGTCCACCGTTGTGGCAGTGCCGATTTCCTTTTAAATGACGGAGGCGTCGAGGCGTACCTAACCTCGGCATCTCGTGCACTTTCTACTTTTTTTTTGTTGTCTCAGTTTCCATCCACCGTTCGGGGGCCTCTCTGCCTGTAACAGGCCATAGGGGTGCGTTTAGGGGGACTGCAGCAACTGCAGGGAAGTACGATGTCGGTCTCCGAACGGTTTTGTGCACTCGCCTGCGTCACTGCGGAGAACTCCGCCCTTATGTGCCGACACTTGGAGAAGGCCTCTCGTTCTCGCTCTCTCTTTCCTCTCGCTTTGGCTTTTGCTTCTTTCGTCTCTCGCTCCGAGTCGTCTCGCGCCGGTGCATCGCGGAGGTCTTTCTCAGGTACGAGCTTGCGCTCTTCTCTCGCTCTTCTCAGCTCCGACCGATGGCCAACGTGATGTCTGCCTCTGCGGCTCGTGGCGCTCTTCCCAGAGCCGAGGCGCGTCACTCCGCGACTGCGGCTTTGTCTGCTTCTCAAGCGAAGAGAGGCTGGGTGTCGCGCTTCTGCAGCTTCTTCGGGGGAGACCCCCGTAAGGAAAGAAAAGAAAAGAAACGAGAAAATTCCTTCGCCTCCAAAGACCGTCTGCCCCCTCCCTCTCCTCACTGCTGCTTCCTGACGAACTGCTCGTCTCTCGTCGTTCAAGACCCTTCCAGATCGGGAGGCGTTCAGGTCAGTGCCTGCACCGTAAACCAATGTCGAAAATAAAATGAATGGCGGTTCCAGTAAAGTGAAGGCAGGTGGAAAAACTACAACGCTTCAAGCTGTTTCAAAAAAACGCAGTGTAATGGAGTGGTGTACAGCAAGAAGGAAGCATTTATTGTCTTTTCCGCCGTTTACGAAAAAATACATCAATATATATATATATATGTACAAAGGACATTTCTTAAAAACCGAGTCTCATGCAGTACGTGCAGAATTCTCTAAATAGAGGGTCACGACCAAGATTCAAAGAGCGGCGCTACAAATGAAGGCTTTTTCGCTGAAGAAAAAGAATATGCGGGCCTTAGAAATACGTAACACGTCACTGGCTGTCGCGATGAAGCGACGCTGAAAAACGTCTTCTTGGCTTGACCGCATGTCGTTGATAGCAAATGGAGTGGCGTGCATATCGAGATTGGCAGAAGTATGATTCATTTTTCGACATGGATATGCTTCACAAACTCCCAAGTATATCACATTCACATTTGGTGATCAATATATGCAAATGCATATACACATGCATATATATATATATATATTTATATTTATATATATATATATATATATATGTCAACACACGCATATGCGTATATATGCATATATGTGTAGATGTTCATCATGTGTGTATACATGCATAAACATGTCTGCATACGTATATATTTACGCTCACACTTGTGGGTTTCGGTGGTGACGCCAGCGTTGGAACGAGCACGGGGGAGTGGAGCGAGAGGGAGGGGATGGACGTTGAGTAGCAAGGTAGTCAACAGTGTATTTTTTCAGTGACTGCAAGAAAACGTAGTGAAAGATATTGTGAGAGCTTCTTCCAAGGTGAAATGGGCATTTTCTTCTGAGCGTGGACAAGGATTTTTCTGTTGACCTGTGAGCGAGTTCACTTTTTTCTTATAGGGGCTGAAGCACATTGGGCCACCGCTGTTTGTCGACGCGGACGGAGACGAGGCGCATGAGTTCTTCCACGTCGGCATTTCAAAGTGAGGATCAACTCGTTCAGAGGAACAACGAATTCGATGGTCGCCTTGAAAGGCGCCACACAAGGCTGGTTGGAGGTCTGCAGGTTTTCTGTGGTTCTCTGGAAAAGATCCCTTTCTCTCACGATACCTTGTTACGGCCCCAGCTGTTTTCGTTGCACTCGCGAGAGAAACGAAACATGGCCTGTAGGTGCCGTTGCTTGAACCGGAACGGCGTGCATGCACTTTGAAAAAACAGGATTCGTCACTCATGCGCAGAGACGCCTGCTGCGAGAGAAATGGATTCTTCATACACGCGACTTTAGTCAAGTTCATCGTCCTGGGAGAGGCTCGTCAGCTTATCTCCGAGACGGCAGGACTTCCAAGCTTTTTCCGAGGAAGCGCTTCTCCGAGTTAAACGCACTGGTTCTGTCCACTTGCACCTGCAGGCATGTTTACACGAAGACTGCCAGTTCGACGGTACGTTGTGTGTGCGTTTCCTTCCTTGGTCTGTTTAGAAGGTGGAGAAGGGAACATGCGCCCCTGTGTTTCTTCTGTTTGCGCGTTCGTTTTTCTAGCGAAGTAATTCAAGTTGACACGGAGGCGATGCGAAGGGCAGAGCACCCGCGAGTCGTGGTGGAGAGCAGGGAACTACCGCGGTGAAGATAGGCGCGAGCAAAGAAATCGGCTGACAACTACGCGGGAGGTGAAAAGCGCGAGGGAGGGGAGAAGGCAGTTTGCGAAGACTGCTGCGCTGAAGCCTCCCCACTCGACTGCCGTTTGTCGAAACGATGGAAACGACGGGGACTCCCAGAGGAAACGTAGTCTATATTCAGAGGAAACGTAGTTTATATTCCTCGGAAGCATGTTGCCCGACAGTCGTCACACGGTGCCTGGAGGAGGACGCGGGGAAACCTCCAGAGGTGACGCGCGACAGACGCGGCGAGAGACCAGCGCGGAGAAGTTGAAGAAGGTTTGAGGTTTACGGTGTACAGAACGCGGGAGGCAGAGATGGCCGCACCGCACTGTGTGTCGTGTGGCTGGCATGTCTGCCACCTCGGATCGCTTGCTTTCTTGTGGAGTTTCTTCGGTTGTCTTGTTAAATTGTGATTTCCATCTTTGTCCGTTTGAGGTGCCCGTTTTCTCTCTTTCTCTATGCTCGTTTCGGAGCTGTTTCGTCTTCTCGTCTTTCCGTACTCAATTCTTCTCGCTTTTGTCGTCTCCTGTCACCATCTCTCCTTTCTTTCCTGTCTCGCGTCTTCTCAACTTTCGCGTTTGCTCGTTCCGTCGGTCGCGTCTGTCGAGTCGGATTCGTCTGAGTCCCGTTTCGCTCCCTCCGACTTCCTCCTTCGTTTTCTGCTGCGCCTCGTTTCGTGGAGGCGTGCGTCTGCACTCTCGCTTTCTGGCTTTCTGCCTCCTGCCCAGCCCTCTCGAGCTCTGCGACTTTTCCTCGTCTGCTGGGACCGGCGTCTCCGCGAGGAAGAATCTTCTGGGACAGAGTCGCGTGTGACCTTCAGCACGATGCCTTCGAGTTTGATTTTAGTTTCTGCCAAGAAAGAAAACTTTCGTCTGTGTCAAGAGACCCGAAAAGGCACTTTAGAGCAGTCGCCTTGCCTAGCAAGCTGAACGCAGAGCTCGCAACGCCCCTCTTGGATGGCTGGATCAGTTCTTCTTTCCATTTCCTATTCCTCGTCAGACAACTGTCAGATTTGATCCCTCCCATTCCGAAAGCTCCGCCCTCTCCGTATGGGCCTCGCACGAGAGCCTCATATGGCTTTTTTTCCGGAGAACTCTCAAGAAAGTGAACACAACTCCGTTGGGGCGTCGGCCTTCTCAGTCAGAGAAGCCCACGCGCTGCTTGTCTGGGTCGTGACGGTCGGAGTAAAAAACGCCTCTTTCTAAAAACGGTTTGCCCTTCTCTGTGCCGGAAAATCCTCTCTCGCCTTCGCACTGCATACGCACGCTCCAAGATGGCCGAAAAACCGTCTTGCAGAGTCCGAGCTTCACCGGCGAGAGCGGGGGGTCCACAGATTTAGGAAAGCGCATCTTTTGCTTTTTCTGCGTTTTTTCATGTCTAGGAAGCACCGCTGACAGACACAGCTTGACAGCATTCACAAAAGGGTCCTTATCGCAGTCCGCTTCGCTCTCTCGAATCGCCACATGCTGGAGCTTCCTCGTTGGTGGACTTGGGCGGAACTCTACACAGAAAACATGAAACACACGACCATCAACGTTTGATGCCACCGCTCTGTCTGTCTGTCTGTGAACATCCGCGTGAAGACAGAACTACAAATGTATAAATATCCGCGCGTTGGTGAAGAGATATGTGTCTTTTGAGGAGCCTTCTGTTCGTGTACAAAGTACTCCCTGGTTTGAACAGGCACTGCGTCTCTGTGCATATACGCAGGTCCGCTGTGTAGAGGACGCGTGTATCCTCGTGCGATCAGACGGTTTGCGCCGCCATCGTTCTGTTTTCTTCTGTGCTTGGTATCTTCCTTTCTCCAGAAGGCCTGAGCTCCCCTCTCTGAGGAAACTGCACCTTTCAGGAGTTCTGTCTCGGCAGTCTTTTCCCTACACATGCTGGCTCTTCACACGTTCTCGACGCATGACACTCTCAACTGATGCGGAACCGGCGCGTTCGGCTCGACGGCACCGTGCGAACCTCGATTTTTTCAGTGTGCCATTTAGCTTCTTCGACGGGTCTGCTCAGGAAGGACGGAGAAACGTTCACAAAAAAACTCAGACCTGCAGACAGACAGCAGTACGAAACTCCTATTCAACTCGCAAGCAGTGCTCCGTCTTTGCGTTTTCATCTGAGCCTTGCCAACGCGCACCAGTAGGTTGAAAGGATATCCGCGTTTTCAAAGGTTCCGAGGTACTTCGATTTCAAAGAGTGTTTGAGAAACGCCGTGTGAAAAGGCGGACCTGACAGTGTGGCGGCACCAGCTGCAAAAAATGGCCTCCTTCACAGGAAATGAGGAGTCGAAAGGCAAGTACGCACGCACAAGACTCATTTCATTATCTCTGTTTCGAAAAAAGCTGTTGAGCAGCATCGACGCGCTGCGCCCCATGCGGGTCACCTGGGGGTCGAGGAAAATCGAATCTTGGGGATGGAAATTTGCTTCCCTTTCTGATGAAAAAACGTCTTGATTCTGCGAAGCAACAGGAAATCTCCCCTCTCTACTCGCCAAAGCTGATTCTTCGAAAAAACCTTTCTTCCCTCATACAAAAAAGGAGAAAAAGAGACAACGGAGACAGCGAAGATTCCGGCGATACACGCGGCCGCGCGCCCCAGACCACACGTCGAGCTACGGATTTCCACATTTCTTTCTTCGTGCTTCTCTTCTGTCTCCGTCCTACGTTGTTGCTGTTGCTTCCTTCTTCTGGAGTTCTCGAGCAATCCTTGATTCTTCGCCGCGAGGTCGGCCACCGCGTATCCTCCCAGCTTCTGGCGAGTCCTTGGCTTCCTCGTATTTCTCCGTCCTTTCTCGCGCTTCTCGCGACTCGTCTTCTCGCAGGTTTCCTTCTTCTCGCCTCTGCCTCTTTCTGCTGCCGCGTCTGCGCTCTTCCCTGTCCAGCGCGATTGAAAAACGCATGCTCCATCATGCAGCGCCGCGCTTCACTTCGCACCTTGCGATCTGTGCGAGGAGTGCGTGTTGTCGACCTTCTGCGCGTCTCCCTTTCTGCGACTCTCTCTTTCTGGAGCTCTTTCTCACCTAGTGGACCTCGCTCTCTTCGTCGGTCTCTCCTTGTCGATGTCTTTCTGGTTCTCGCCGCTGCCATTTTGATTCTCTGAGTCTTGTTGTCTCCGTCGGAATCTCTCGGCGCCGTCCAGAAGCGCCGCGCAGAAGAAAGGCGCGTGGATGCGTCGGCGCGCACAGGCGCGCGTAGGTCTCTCGCAGCCGCAGATTATTTTTGGAGAGCGCGTCGACTGGACAGCCGGTCTCGGTCGTAAATCTCTGCACTCCTCCATCACGGCTGGGAGACGCCTGGGGGCCTCAACTTCGGCATGCACCCGCAAGCCCCCGTCTCTCTGCGCGCGGAAAAATGGAGACAGCTCGCGTCTCCCTTTGGGGAGGCTCTGTCCTCTTCATCGCTCTGGGGACCTGGGGAGACGTCCTTCCGCTTTTTTCGGTGGCTTTGCACCTCTTCGACGCGGGCGTTCGGGCCGCGCTCCCTGCGTCGCACGGAGAACGAGGAAGCCGAAAAGGAAAGCGGCGGTGTCCAGAATCCGCAGACCGGCCTGGCGCTCGCGAGCTGGTCACTCCCGCAGACGCGGCGAGAGAAGACGCCGAAGAAAATGGGGGCAGCAGAGAGGGCGCTGTCAACGCCGAGAAGACGCGCGGCGACGTGAGGACGCTCGAGGAGAGCGAGAGACACAGAGAAGTCGACAAGCCGCAGTCGAGAGAGCAGAAAGGAAAGAAAGAACATGGAGAGGAAGGGGACAAGCGAGCAGGGCGAAGCTCGCAAGGACGAAGGCTTCTGGCGGGAACAGAAGGCAGCTGTGCTAGGGAAAGCACCGAGAGCGAGAAGAAAACACAGAAGGCGAAAGGAGGTGAAGAGGAGGAGGGACATGCACAGAAGGAAATAACGGAGGAAGAAATGAAGAGAAAACGGAGAGAAGAAGAGCAGAGAGCATGGGAGAGGCGACGAAACACCGAGGGAGAAGAAGCGCATCATCTGAGGAGAACGAGGGAGAGACAAAGTGACGGCGAACAGGGCTTCCCAACAGTCATTCTCGAAATCATCTTCGCCACACACCAGTGTTGGATCAAACCGCTCATCGAGGCTTTCTCGCCCACATCTCCTGTCTACTCTTCTCCATTTCCTTCTTCTTCGTCTTTTCCCGCATCTTCTTTTCGCGCTTCGTCGAGCTGTTGTTCGGCGTCTTCGCCACTGTGTGCGTTCGAGTGCATATCTGCAGAGGAGGCTTACCAAAGGCGTCTTGCGGGAGGCGAAGACCTCGTCCGTCTGCTGTCGGCGTTAGCGTCCTCGCGACAGAGCCCTCCGTTGACTCTGTCTTCCTCGGTTCTCTCGGCTGCCTCCAGAGTTCGCTTCTCCTTTGTCTCGCTGCCTTCGCCTCCGCTTCGCGCCTCTGCAGCCGCGCTCTTCCACCCAGGAGAGCTGGAGCCTCTCCTGACTGTTCTCTGTGGGTCTGTCTTGGCTGCGCGTTCTTTGCCCACCTCTGCGGAGTCTGCGTCTCCGCCCTGCGCCGCGACGGTCTCGGACCGCGGCACTCCTCCTTCGCGTTCTTCTCCGCAGCTGTCTCCTCTTCAGTCTTCTTCGCCTCGTCCTGCTTCTCTCTCTTCGGCCTATTCTCCTGCGACGTCCGCTCCGTTTGCGCTCTGCGTCTGCAGCCCCTTTGGCGCAGTGTGGCTGCATGCGGCAGAGAAGGCGCGCTTGCGTTGCCTTCTGCTCGTGCCGTCCCCGCGTTTGGCGCTGCGCGCGCCGCCGCCTGGGATCCTCGAAGCTCTGCAGGAAGAGGCGGCGGACTTGGGGGAAGAGCGGCAGAAGAGACGACGAGGAGAGACACCCTCCCTCCTGCAGTGGGCTGTCGACAGGGTCGGTGGAGCTCGACCGTCGCCGATCAGCTTCGAGGATCTGCGGTAAACGCTATGGCATTTGCTCTACTATCTTGTGACAGACAGGAGACAGTTTCGGTCTAATTCCACGTCGTCGCGCGGTGCTGCGAGTCTCGGGGGATCCATACAGACACTTAGGAAGAGACGCAGGCCCTCGCTGTTCGCTTCGCTGTCGCCCTCCAGACTTCATGTGAGTGCATCCACTCTCTGTTCTCCCTGGACATTTTTCAGGCTCTGGCAGTGGCGCCTCTGTCTAGCCGACCATGGAGAGTTCAGAGAAACGTTTCTCTCGCTTCCCGCCTCGCTCTTCGATCCTCCAAACGACTGTCATCCTGCGACGTCGCCGTCGCCTTGCCCACTGCCAGCTTCGCCGATGGAATCGACGTCGTCTCGTTCCTCTTCTTTACCATCTTCTTCCTCTTCTTCGCCACCTTCTTCATCATCTTCTTCGTCGTCTTCATCATCTTCTTCGTCGTCTTCGTTCGTTCCTTTTCGGCCGTTGTCGGTCCCAGTTGTTTTTCTGCTTGATGCCTGGCTCTTCCCAGAAGTTGCGAAGTCTCTCCCAGCCTCTGCATGTATGGTCGGAGCTGCAGACGCTCCCTGGAGAAACGCGATCGACCTGCGAAGCCTCTGCCGTGACTTGAGGCGGCAAGCACCGTCGCGGACTCAGCGACCGAGGAGAGACAGGCGTCTCGCTCTCTTCTCTTGTCTGTCGCTCTCTCCCGGGTCCACCGCCCTCGCCTTCTACGGCGACGAAGGCGCCTTGCTCGCGTCGCCACCTGGCCAGAGAGAGCGCGGACGAACAGAACGTTTTCGGGAGCGAGAGAGAGACCGAGAAGCGCGCAAAGAGCGCAGAGAAGGAAGTCCTGCAGGAGGCCGAACGGCGGAGACCTGGCCTGGAGATAAAGTGGAACGAAGCCCCGCTTGTGCGCGTCGCCGGGCGCTTCGTTTCGGCCATCCCGAAGCTGCGTCTCGCTGTCGGGAGTCCGCTCCCTCGAGCGGCGCAGATGCCTCGACGGCGAGAGGCGAGACGACAGGAGAAGAAGCGAAGCGTTTCCGCCGCAGAGAGACAGGAGCGGGGAGGTGTGTGTCGGAGCGAGACACGAAGAAGACGAAAGAAAACGCGCATTCAGAAGTGGAGAACGTTGCGGAGATTGAGAGAGGAAATGCGAGACAGCACCCGCACAGCGATGAGACCGACGCACTGGGGAGCGTCGCGAAACTCCTGCAGGGCGGAAGTCGTGGAGGCTGCTCTCCGGCTTTGAAGGAAGTCGAAACCGTGGAGAAGAAACCACTGATTTATGTCTCTTTCGGGTCTCTGCATGCGTCGGAAATGAATCTTCTGCCTTCGCCGCAGACGCTGATTCGCGTCCTCGCGCGCGTCGGAGTCGCCCTCGATGCTCGGTACTGAACCATGAGACAGGAAGAGAGAGGAAAAAGCGAGAAAAGAGAGAGGGAGAAAGAAGAAAAAGCGAGAAAAGAGAGAGGGAGAAAGAAGAAAAAGCGAGAAAAGAGAGAGGGAGAAAGAAGAAAAAGCGAGAAAAAAGAGAGGGAGAGAGAGGAGCGAAGAACGCGAAACGAACGAGGGAGAAGTAAATGTAGTGAACACACGGAAGGGTGAAGAAGAGTGACGAGTGAGTTGGCAAGCGCGTCCAGATGCTCTATTGTTCCTCACGTCCTTCTTATGTCAATCGGGTCCTTCCTATGCATTCCCTTCGTCTGAGTTTCGTCTCGGTTTTCTTTCTCTCTCTGTTTCCGCCTGAGTACTGTCCGTTATGGAGCTTCTCGTCACGACTTCCGATCCCGAGGACGTCAACGGGTGTAGAGAAGCTGCCAGATCCGCCAGACCGAGCAGGCGACTCGTGCTCTGTGAGGCTGTGCCCCTCTGGGGTCTGTTGCTTGTCTTGCGCCTCCTTCCTCTTCACCTTTTCTCTCGCCTTCTCTGCGTGTCTCTGCCTCCAGCGTTATTCTCCACATTCCGTTTCCTTCCTTCTCGCGACCGCATACACTCCCCGAGTCTGCCCGGTCGGCGCGTCTGTCTCCAGGAGACGCCAACTCGTTCGACCGCCCCTCACGCGACGCGATGTCTTCTCCCGCGTCATCGCGCTCTTCGTCAGCTGTTTCCTCGCCTCTCGAGCCGCGTCCTGACTCATCGGAACCTCCCCGCTCTTCTTCGTCTTCTCGATCTGCTTCGTCTTCTCGATCTGCTTCGTCTTCTCGATCTGCTTCTTCTTCTCGATCTGCTTTTTCTTCGGGAGCGGCGGAGCCACCGGGGTGGCGTGTAGCTTTTCTGCGTTCTCTGGTGGACTTGCGGGCTCTGCTTTCGCGCGCAGGACTGGCGGACGCGCGCGTCCTCTGTCTCCTCACGCACGGAAGCGCCGGTGCAGGTACGTTGGCCGCCGAGAGCTCAGTTTGCAGATCGCTGTTTTTTTGCGGAATCTGTTTCTTGCGGACATTACCCATGCTCTCGGCTTCCACTGGGGACCTGCAGTGTCCAGTCCACGAAGACAATCGATGAAAGGTGCCGAATGCCTCTTCTGAGGACGACGGGAGGAACGCAGAACGGATCTGCTGAAGTTGTGAAAATGTGCAGGATAGATCGGCAGCGTTCCTACTCAGACATTCAGTGTTTCGGACATGTCACAGAGAACGCGTAAATCGAAAAAGACTTCGCTTCGGAGCTCAGTCGTGTAGCTCGGCCACCATCATCGAGGGTGTAGATCTGGATTCCCCTTTTTTCGAAGCGTTCTTGCTTTTCCGGCTCCCTGCTCTTTTGCGGCCTGTCGTCTGTGTCCTCTTCTGCTCTCCTGCTGTGCTTCTTCCCTGTGGGTGTTAACGCTGCGGTCGTTCTTCGGTCTCAGAGAATGCCTGGCCCATCAGAAAAAGCCGGCGCCGTTCACGGTTTCCTCTCGCCGCCTGGCCTGTGTGTCTGCATGTAAGCCGCCGTTGGCTCTGGCGAATGCTGCGTCGGCAGCGACTCGCAGAAGAGGCCGTGCGAAGGCGGCGCGCCCACGAGTCTCATAAGCTGAGTACACACGCTGTTCGGAGATGCCGAGTGCCGAGCGAGTTCTTTTCATTTTCAAGGTTTTGTGTTTGCTTTTCAACTGTATGCAGCCGCCACCTTCGCGCCTCTGCTCCTCTCGCTGAGAACGCGTCGCCGCAGAGCAGCGCGAGAAGGCAATGTTCACCAGAGCGCTCGAGCTCAAGAAGAGAAATCAAAGCGAGAGCCACAAGGCGACCGAGAAGACAGAGGCCAGCAAGAGCGCGAAGAAGACCATGAGCGTGGAGAAACTCCAGATGAAGCTGGCCTAGACGATGCTGTCGGAGAAGAGAAAGAAGGCGATCAAGATGAATCGGAAATGGAAGATCTCGATGATGGCGGAGAGGACGAAGGAGGCGAAGAAGAAGGTGGAAGGGACTCTGCAGAGGAAGGTCTCGAGGACAGCCACGAGGACGACGAGAACACTACAGAAGACGAGATAGAGGAGGCAGACGACCGTTTGCCAAAAGAAGCTAAAGATGCCGAGAACAAAGGAAAGACTGTTGTCTGTCAGCACCCTCCAGCTTGGCTCGTTTTTCCATTTTTCTTCGACCAGCCTGCGATCTCAGCGCGTCTCGCCTCTGTAGGCCTCGCGTCTGTCGCTTCGCCTGCTCTCCTGGACGCCCTCGAGCAGCTTGCGCATGCAGAGAAGGCGGCCTCCCTGCGGAGTGATTCAAGTCACGGAGAAGAAGAGGAAGCCGGGGAATTTCCGACGAGAAGAAATGACGCAGTCCCCGCGCGAGGAGAGGGAGAAGCACAGGGAGACGGCGAGCAGCCACAGCGTCGGCGAAGGGAGACCACTGCGCAGGGAAGCATCGAAACGAGACTCTCTTTTGCGCGAGGGGAAAGCGAGGAACGTCAAAGTCGTCGGGGGGGGTTGTGGACGCGGAGCATCGGGGCCATGGAAGACGGGAGCGAGAGAATGGCAGAGAAGAAATCGAGTTCTACGAGAGCACGGGAGAATGCCTCGACGCGTCTGTGTTACTGCGAGCAGCGCCTGGAGGCTCTGCTGGTGAGGGAAGTCGAGGCGGCGGTGAAGCGATGCAGGGAAGAGTGGAGAGACGGAGAACAACAGCCAGCGCAGGAAGCCAAGGCGGACTTTCAGTCCTGGCACAGGCCTCGGAGAGTGGCGCTGCGCTGCGGCGAAGAGGCGAACGAGAGGGGAGAACGGGAGAGGACAGCGAAGACCAGGCGGCGGGGAGCAGAAGAGAGGAGACAGCAAGAGAGCCGCGATCAGCGAGGGGAAGAAAGACGCAGAGGCGCGACGAAAGAGAGGCCGAAGCCGCAGAAGCTGCAGACGGATGGCGCAAGCAACGCAGCCGACATGATCGTGGCAGTCCTCAAGGACCAAGCCCAGAGGTTTTTCAACGGTGCCGACTAGCGGAGGGAGAAACGCGTCTGGCAGTCGGTGGACGCGCGCTCCAGATGCCGCGATCGTCAGCTTCCCAGTCGGTGTGCTCGTCAGACTGGCGTTCTTGGAGGCGAGGCTCTGCCGCGCTCCCGGGTGCCTTCTCGCGTCGCGCGGCGACCTCATCGAGCGACTCTGCGCTGCGAGCTCGGAGACTCGACGTTGAACGATCTTGTCAAATCTAATCCCAAGCGAATCCCCCGCTCTGCTGCCGTCTGAGCCAACAATCGCTACATCCTAACCCACATGCATATATATATATATATATGTATATGTGTGTAAACGGATCTCCACATGCATCTACGGAGTCCGTGTGTGTTGATCTGAAGCGAAGGAGGCATGCATGCGGATAAATGCATACGTGAAGATATATACGTGTGAATATGTAACTGTGTCTATATGTGTGAACATATATATATATATACATATATAGATATATATATATATATATATATTCGGATATGCATCGGTGGAGCGAAATTGGTTGTGCACGCGTCTTCCTGTTTCGAGGGCGTTGGCAGGTGCCTCGTGGTGCGAATCGCTTCAGCTCGTCTGAGTAGGAAGCTTTTTCATCTGGAGTTTTTTTTTCTGAAGACTCGCCGTCAGTTTTGCGCGGAACCTCTGTGATGTCTTTGCGCGCTTCGACCTCTGCATCGCGGATATCCGCCCAAGGCGTCAGCGGCAAAGGCGCCTCGCCTGACGCGCGTTTGCGGGCATTTTTTCGCGGACGTCTGAATAGCTCCTTGGCTACGACGTCCATAGAGATTTGCGCTGACAAAAGAAGTGGAGAGGGCAGTTGCCTCTGCGTTCCTGCGGTGGTTCGGAGCCGTGTACCTTTCCACTCCGCGAAGCCGAGAACGCAGGAGACAGGTCGCGAGACCTTCCCAAAGAACGATAGATTCGTCCTAGAATTGCACTTGCACTCGTTTGGGTCCAGTCGAAAGGACATGTGTAGGGTCGACGCGTTTCGTTTTCAAAAGAGACACAACACAAACGTCCAAGAAAGCCACTGTTCACAGATCGCCGGCACTCTTGGAAGAGACATCCGCAGCCGGATGTACGTACATCCGCGGAGAGGGGATTCTGCAGAGAGTCCAGGGCACAGGAGGAAGGGAGAACAAGAGCCTCACGGTCCGCCAGGAGGTGGACGAGGAAAATGGATCCCCTTGCATCCGAAGTTGATTCCTCTCTCTTCTTTCTTCTGCTCTGCCGAGAGCCGCCAGAGTTCGGAAGCCTCCCAGAAAAACGCGACTTCCGTCACCCTCGGAGTCGCTCACTTCGCGACGTGCAGCGGGGAGACTGTAGCTTCAGACGTTACACAGAGCACCTTCTTCGCTCGCGAAATCCAGACGCGTCCTTTTCCGCTTCTCTCACGTCTGCCTCCGACGGCAAAATCTCCACAGTCGCCGCGCCCTCGCCTCTCCTCGCACCTGTGACGGCAGAGACGAAGCTCGACAGGCCTCCCCCCTTCTCAACAGTCACCTGTTCGACGTAAACCTGTTCGAGGAACACCCTGCAGCTACGTTTTCCATTCATGTTTTTTGAACAGCCGAATACGAACCGCCCTCTCGTCGCCATTCTTGTTTCCTCTTCGGTCTTCCACGGATCTCTCAGGCTCTCCGGACCTCTCGCTTCTTCCTCGCCAGTCTCGTGATTTAGGTTGCCCACAGGTCGTCGGGGCAGACCACAATGCGGATGGGGATGTTCTCTGGGTCGCGCGTCTCCAGCACCCGGCAGCCGTAGACGGGATCGTGCGTTCCTTCCAGCTTCGCGCCTACTGCCTCGAGCGACTGTGTCAAGTCTGCAACGTTCATCTGTCTGCAGAGGAAGGTGAGTCCGAGAAAGCCGCACTCGCCAGGCGACAAGTCTCGATACGGTTCCACCACGACGCTCTTGTCCGTAAAGGCCTGAAAACGAAGCGAAGCGTGAGAGAAAGAACAGACGAAACCATAGTCCGACGGAGGCAAAGCATGCTTCTAGTTCTACAAAAAGGCGAACCTGCATTCCAGTAAATGAATGACATCCAGCTTGTCAAAAACGAACAATACCTCGCGGCCTTTCTTCCTCTCTCTCTCCCTCTCTCTTTGTCTTTCTCTCGCCTGCTCCGGGATTCGATGCTAGACCTCTTCCGCGTTTCCATTTTTTCGGTTTGCCTCTTCTTGTTTCTTTTCCTTTCCTTTCGTCTGTTACCTTCAAGCAGATGGAAGAGAATTTTCGATCCCAGAGCCAGACGCGGTTGTCGTGAGAGTCGAGGCCGCAGTGCACGGGAGGAGTCGCGTTCGGATCTGACGTGAGAAAGAAGAAAGTGATTCCGAAGGAAGGCACTGTCTGCTTGGAAATCAAACGCAGCTGCAGGCCCTGCAACAGACGAGAAGGAGACGTGGACAGCAAAAGCAAAGCATGGGAGACAGACAGTCCTTCAGTTCCCAGCTCAGCTGAAGCGACAACTGCGCAGCTCTCGCGAGATACCTCAGCCTCAAACGAGAACGCGGATACGCAGGCGAACGTCTCCTGCCCTTCGTGGTTCTCCGCCAGCGTTGACAGTTGCGAGAGCGGCAGGCAGCGGAGAAGCCGCAGTCTCCCAGTGGAACGCAACCTTCGAAGAAGACGATCGGGAAGGAACAACGTCGGCCACAACCTCCAGTAGACCGCCAGATGCGCGAGAGTGTGGAGGAGATCGCTGCAACTCGCGTCTGGCGCGCAGCGTTCTCTCGCTTTCAGACGAGTGAACAGAACCGCCGTCGAAGGGCCGCACTGTCGTCAACAACTATTCAGGGCGAGCACTCTCACACACTTACATTCGTGTCTGGTCGTCTGAAACATGTAGACATCTGCCTGCGCGCGCCCACCTACACTTGTGCTCGCATGCGCATGCATCCATGGGGGCGACCATCCATCCATCAAGCGACAGGAACATACAGACACTCACGTGCATGCACCGACAGGTGAGCGGCCTTTGGAAGGCGAGTACATGGACTTTTTCGCGTTCCTTTGCCCCTCCCGTTCCGACCTTTCTCGCGAACGCACCTTCTGATAGAAGGCGAGACTCGCGCCGACGTCTCGGACGCGGAACTCCACATGGTGGAGCGTTCCCCTCGAGCCGAGCGGCGGAACGTCCTCGAGTCCCAAGTGGCTGAGCGTTCGGCGGTGGAAGGACCGCGTCACACCATCTCTCCTCGCGAACGCGTACTCGGACAAATGCTGCAGAATGCGACCTCTGAAGTTCTCAGGGTCGAGGAATGTGACGGCGAAGTTGACGTCTGTGAACTGCGCGGCGTTCCCCACACGCAGCATCTGCGACGACAGCGCGACTTGCGCCGCATTGACGTCCTGCGAAGACGAAGCGGCACACAAACGCCTGCGGCGCATCATCCGCGTTCGCTGCTCGCGGACTGGACGGGGATGGGAGGGAGGGGGGGACAGGCGCGACGCGTTGACTCGCCAGCTACGCAGTGCGATACACTGTGCCGTCTCCTCCAGCTGTCGCAGCTTCGGCGGAGAGAAGAAACCGTGGCTGACAGGATGTCTCTTTGCCTCAAGGAGTCGCGAACGCGAGAAAACGTGGAGAAACGGAGCAAGGAAAAAACCTCGAGACGAAAGAGAAACTGGAGGCGGAAGGTCGCGGCACGGGGCAGGCAGCGAAAGAGGGAAGAAAACCATGCAGAGGAAACGAGGATCGCGCGAGAACGAAGCGTCGCTGTAAACTGGTGGACATCCGTCGAGGTGTGTGGAGGAGCAGAGGCAAGACACAGAAAGCGACGTTCGCGACGCTAAAACTCCAAGGCGAAGATAGAAAACGTTCCTCACCTTCATCGTCACACACACAAAACAAACATCAGAGTGTATAGTGATATACATATATATATATATATATATATATATATATGTGAAGTAGGTTGAGACTGAGGAGATCCACAAGGCGTTTTTCAGTTTGGTCGTCAAAGAGATGCACTTCGAGGGAAACATGCGCAACATATGTAGACTTGCATGTTTGGCGATTTGAGGAGCGCATGCATGTTCTTTCTCACCGCGACGGAGAAGGCGACTCGGGAGAAGGTGTGCCAGTGCTGGTGGCGGTACGGGATGACTTGGTCATCTGGAATCTCGGCATCCGGCGAAACAATTTCCAGAAGAAGTTCGTGGTGCAGCCCCTTGAAAGTGCATGCAATGCGCGCTTGGAGAAGCAAAACACGCAGCGAAAGAAACAGCACCACTGCTGGACCGTGAGAGTCGCGAAAAAACGAAACGGCGATCTCAAACGCGCGCCTCCGCTTGGACGCTTCCCCCCAAATTTCACCAGCTGCGTTTGTAAAAAAAGCGTGAGGAGTTCACGACTCAATCCCAACGCTGGAAAAAGACACCCGTTTCTCGACGGGCGGCCGATCCTGCCCTCATTCGAGATCAACTGGTGGAGAACAGAACAATGTAGTGAACGCGAAACCGCGGCGATTCTCTCTTTGCTTTGTGACGCGTCCCCCCGCACAGCGAATCCGCACAGCGCGAACCCTGTGGCTAAAAACGAAAACGGAAACCTAACCGTTCCTCTCTTCCTCGAAAACAGTCCCCCACTGTGTGGCGACTGGAAAGAGCGATCCATTCACCTCGTTCCACATCTCGGCTACGCTCCAGGTGTACGTACACTCCGTCCCTCCCGAAGGCGCTCGAGAGGTCCAGCATTTGTTTTTGGACTTCGCTTGCTGCTCAGGGTCGACGCCCTTGCGCGCCGCGCGTGGAGGCGTGGAACAACAGATCGAGCGACCCCCGCGAGTGCTCTGAAGGAGGTCCACTTACGCATGTCTTTGTTGTCACTGTCCTCGCGCATGCCTGCGAAGAAAGCGACCTCCCGGTCGTAGTTGTATCCGACAGTGCATGCGCACCGCTTCTTCTTGAGGAGCCAGTGGCGCTCTTCCTCCTCGCAAAGACGACCACTGCCAGCATGTTTCAAAGCTCTAGAGCACAGACTTTCTTGAGGAGACAGATGAGTCGTTTTCTCCTCCCTCTTTCCCCCTGAATCCTCTCTCTCCTCCACCCTCTCTTGCTTCTCTTCCTCGACCCTCTCTTGCTTCTCTTCCTCCACCCTCTCTTGCTTCTCTTCCTCCACCCTCTCTTGCTTCTCTTCCTCCACCCTCTCTTGCTTGTGCGGCAGCGTTCGTTCGACAGTCTCCAGCGCGTCGTTGGCTGAAACTTTGCGTACGCGCGCGCTGCCCAGCGAAGAGCTGCTGCGACTGAAAACGGGAACGCGAGGCAGAGATCCCGAGCGCGAGCGATTCAGAGCGCCGCCCTCGAGACAGGCGATGCTCTGCGGCACCGCAGGCTGCAGCAGCGTCATGCCCATGCGACGGACGTAGAAGTCTTCCGCGAGTTGAGGCGACTTCCGCGCGCGCAGTCGGAGAGAGACAAAGCGGACGAGGCTAGGCAGGCTGTCCACCCGCGACAGCTGCGAAGCCTCGGGAAGCCGCAGGTTGCTCGACGAGCTCGACGGCGAAGAATTCGCCGCACAGCCGCTGCGACCTGCCACAGAGAATTAAACAGGAAAACGAGAAATGAGGGAGGGGGTTGGGGTGGGGGGGGGGGGAACCACTGACAAGAGAGAAAGACAAGAGAGGAAGACAGGAGAGAAAGACAAGAGAGGAAGAGAGAGACGAACTCGGCGAAATGAGAGAAAGAAAGGCGAGAAGCGAGAGTGGGGCGACGAACACGGAGTTGCAGAAGAGAACCAGCAAAACAAGAAGAAAGTGGAATTCGGGAGAAACAGAAAAGATAAGAAGTTAAAAACAACGGAGAAGAGCTACAGAGAAGGCATACGATCAGCATCTGAACAGAGAGAGGAAAGAAGAGGTTGCGGGCGACGGAACAGCAGTGAATGTTTCATTATTTTACCGCCACGGCAAAAGGAGTCAGGTATCTTGTCACGAGAAACTTTCAAGAGTATCAGAGAAAAGATGCGATCGGCAGAGGGGTCTATGCACCCCAGTGCGAGTGGATGAGTCCTTGACTGTCCGCATCTCCTCGTGCGAACTGAGGAACGTCGGCAGAAAGACAACAAATGCTTTCCAGCTGCTTCCCTGCCCAGCAGCCGTTTCCCCGCTCTTCTCCATGCCCGGGTGTACAAACACCCCAAGCGTCTCTCTCGATGCTCGGGAGACTTCGGGGGAAAGAGGAGGAGCAAAGGCTGACACTGGAGCCTTCCCTTCACCTTTTCACTTTGTTCAGAAGCGTGGAGAGGGGCGACCCCTCGAGGTCTCACTCGATCTCTCGAGTTCGTAGATGTCGAGCGTTTTCTAAACAGATTCTACTGCGAGCGTCTGAAGCCTACTTTACACCTCCACGCTCTCTTGCGTTTTCCACGAGCAGGTCCAGAAAACCGACCAGAGAGAGGCGAGGCGTAAGTCTCACGAGTCTCACCCGACAGAGGAGTTTCGTCGACGGCCTTCCCCCCGGGGAGAATGATGGTCGGGAGTTTCTCCATGTTCTTTGCCCTTCGACAGGCATAGGCGGCGGAACTTCCTCAGCGTGGAAAACCGAGAGCGAGTGACTGCGCCGAACGGGGGGTATGCGCAGAGGACGCCTTCGGCCGCAGCTGACTCCAATCCAGAGGCAGAGAGAAGCGAAGCGGGAGCTCCGCAGGTCAGAAAAACAGGAGGAACGGCCGCAGCGAGAGACGCGCGAGGGAATGCGAGTCAGTTCGGGGGAGAAGGCGAAAAAAGAAGGCGCGTCCCCGCTGAAGCGCCGGCGGAAGGAAAAAAGCGCTGCGAGTCGAACGGCGAGCTTGAACCGGACGCAGCCGTTTTTGGAAAGCCGACGCCAGCGCGCGAAGGAGGTCACTCACTCTGCACGCGCTCTTCAAGGAGAGTTCTGGCGCTTGAGTCGGGCGCTGGGCGAGCCAGCTTCTTCCTGCAGAGGAATTGCGAGTTCTTCGTCCCCGCTAGCGAGTCGCCGCTGTGGCTGTTCCGAGAACGGAAGCGCGAGCTCCTCAGAGCACTGCGAGGGTTGAAGTCAGGTGGCAGACGATTCGGCCGCTTTTTCGTCTTGTCCAAGGGCAAAGGGCAGTCGCGAAAGCGAAAAACGCTTCGAAACTTTCGCGGTCCCGAATTTGGCGATGCAGCTCGCTGGGCGCTGAGAGGCGACGCAACGACGACGGACTCGTGAAGCGAAACGCAGAGGAAAATCCTGGACGAACTGCTGCAGAGAAAGAGCGAGACACAGAGAATCCCGTCCATAAAAAGACGCAGAAAAACGTCGAGGCCAGAGCCGCAAGAGCAGGCGACGACCGTGTGCGCTTTCGCGTGCAGGGATGCTTGGCGGGTGTGAGGAGCAGCGCGAAGAGACACAAACGCGCGGGATTTCGACGCCGAAACAGACAGTCGGGGTGCTCAAAAACCAGTCGATGAGTGCGGAGAGACGGAAACGGAAAAAGAGAGTCAACGCCGTGTCTCAGAGGTGTGTGCCTGACGAAACCGTCCAGTTTGCCACTCAAACAGCCAAGCGACCGGCGTCCAAGAGCCAAGCCGCTGCGGCATGTTGTTGGATGCACAGACCCCCCGGCGCGCAGGAAAACAACAACGTTTAGGGGAGAATCCGGGGGTCCTCGCTGGTGTCATCTGACGAAAAGCCTGACAACTCCGGCGATAAGCGAGAACTTTGCCTCTCCGCTTCGTCAGAAGAACAGATGCACCTGAGCACAGCGTTCGCGGAACGCGCCGCCAGCCACCTTACACTGTGTCTGCATGGCAAACAGGTTTTCGTCTTGTTTCTCGCCTGCAGTTGCACGCTTCGAAAAGGCGCCTCAGCCTCGGTCGGGCATTCTTTCGTCGCGTGAGCCTCTTCCTCTTCGCGCGCCTCAAAAAAGAAAAGGAAACTCTGGCCGTCTCTGTGTGCATTCGTGTACGCTCTCGGTGGCTCTACAGCTGCGACGCCGACACCCCCCCCCCCCAAAAGTCATTACTTGCGCTGCCCTCGCGAAATCAGCCGCTTTTCCCAGAAACGACTGGAAAACCTCCTCCGCAAAAGCTCCTCGTTCTGGGGGAGTCGACCTCGGTAAAAAACCGGTGAACTCGAATTCCGCCTCCCGTCTACCTCTCTCGGCACTCGCACGAACTCGTTGCCGCGAGCGAAAAGCGAAACTCTTCAGGTCAACCCCGTTGCAGCAGGCGTCTGTTGCTCTGAAGGCTTACGTCGTCCCCCATGTTTCCTTGTTAGTGCCGAAATAGATTCACAGAACGTGACTGGCACTCTTCAGGCCACCTGCAGACGACGAAACGTCTCCACGGAAACACACGGGTCCTTCAAACGGATGCCTGCTGAACAGCCACACCCACTTCGAGCTGCGACACAAACGCTTCGAGGATAGTCAAGAGAGCATGTAACATATATATATATATATATATGTGGAATTGTAGTTGTACATGTCTCTGTATTTTTATGTATTGCTCTTTTTTCTCACATTGGCCTGCAGATACAGTCTGTGCAACTCTACAACAGACACATGTACTGGTATCCATGTATGGATGTCGGGGATTTCGCGAAAAGAAAGTGACTGCAGAATTGCAGACGGGCCGGTATCGACGGTCGCTCTTTTGTGGGAGGTTTCGAGCCGGCTAACGGTCTTCACCGCTCGAGAGAAACAGACTGCATGCCCTCACAGTAACGCCGGCCCACTGGCTATACCTTTGAGTTCTCACGAGATCCTACGTAGCCTTCGGATCCTTTGAATCCGATGCAAGGTGAAAACGACTCTTCGAACAGTATTATGTGCATTAAGAAGGAAGAAGGCGCACCATCTGTCTGCCCTGGTAACGCGTTTTGCGCGGTGCTTTCGAACCTATAAGGCGTCTGGCAAGCAGTCGAAAGGAAAGGACTTCTTCATCCTCGCGCGTCCGGTGAACTCTGCTTTCACCACATGTGTAGCTCGCGCTTCGTCTCTAAAAACTCTGCAACGACTTGCTCTGGACGCAGCTCCCCGCCGCAGGTCCTTTTTCTTACCAGCCGGTGCATCCACGAACTCGACTCGAATGGACGCAGACAACAGAGTTCGTAGGCTGCTGCTGCAGATGACGCCTGGTCGTAATTCAAAAGTGACTTTTTTTTGCTCGCCATTTCGTGTATGTGTGTTGTGTCTCGACAGAGCGCGTGGAGGCACACGGGGTCAAGGGAGAAGAAATGAGGGAACTGGAAGTTGAGAAAGTCGCTCGCTGCGCGTAAATGGCGAGCTGCGTCGTTAACGCGTTCTCCGCCCTCGGGGCGAGTTTCCAGTTTTTTTACACTTTTGCGAAACACCCGAAAAGACATGGGCATTCGTCATCAAGGTTCCACTCCTCCGGTTTCGCAGTTATGCATGTTCTGATCCCTCTTCTCCCCAGCTCAAAAGACCCTCTCTCGCTGTCTCTAGTTGATGATCTCTCTGTTTTCTGCCTTCTCCGACTTCCTCAGTCTCTCTCTCGCACTTGTCACACAGCGAACGGATTTCCGGTTTTTCTTCCGAACCTTCTTTCTTCTTTCGCTGTGTCCGGAACGTCTCCTACAGAGATGTTCCGTCTCTTCGCATGCCTCTCTGGAGAAGATCGTTTCTTGTGCGTTTGCTCTTCTTCCTCTCGAACTCTGCACTGCTCCTCCACCCTCCCTTCTTCTCCTCTGCTTGCTTCCTCTCTCCGTTGGAAAAAACTCTTCCTCTGCCTCTCCTACGCGCCTGGCTTCGCGCGCTTCGCCTCGGCTGGCGCGGCGCTCGCAGTGCGGGGCGCGAGGCTGCCTAGCGAAGCTTCTTCTTCGACGCCCAGTTCCCTGCAGAGACTTCCCAGCACCGCTTGGATTTCGCGACGCACAGATCTGAAGAAACGAGAGGAAAAGAAAGTCCACAGAGCCGGCGCAAGAACCTCATGGAGAGAGACGGCGACACGGAAGGCGAGAGAAACACAGAGGAGAAAGCAAAAGAAAAGGAGACGAAGAAGAAGAGAAGAAACAGAAACACAGAAAGGGTGGAAAGAGGAAACAGACACACGGCGAGAGAAAAAAAGGCCGAGACAAACGGCGCGGAAATCAGGTAGAGAATGGATCAACATTATCGCTTCCTGTTCCTGAGACAGTCTCTGTTCGCTAGGTCTTCTCTACATCGAGGCACAAGAGAGAAGGAACAAAGAGAAAAAGGAAAGCTGCAGCTCCGCGTACAGAAAAACAAAGTGAACGGAGCACCACAGAGCCGCAGAATGACAAGCAAGAACACAAGGGGAAACGGAGAGGAAGAGAGCAGAAGCGTCCAGAAACGAGGGCAAAACAGGAAATCCGAAAGGGGAAAATGAATCTGTATATTTCTAAACGTCGCGAGGTCAGTCCGTTATACCAGGAGAGCACCTCGATTCGCGGCCGAGGTCGAACGTACCTGTCGTCGCAGCCAATGCATGCAATGAGTTGAGGAAGGAGAAGAAGGAGATGCGCCTTGGATCCTGAAAAAGAGAGAAAACGAAAACATCTGACAGTGAAGGCGGCCGGGGCCGAGAGAACTGCTTGCAAAAGCCAGCATCGGGAAGGCGACGGGAGCGAGTCGCGATTCGTCAGCCATCGGTGGTCGCTCATTCGCTGTGAAACCGAGTTTCGGATTCAGAATTCCTCGCCGCAAGAGAGACCTCCAGACTGGAAGAGAGCGGAGAAAAAAGAACCGGAGCGAGGTGCAGAAAACAGCGCGAAGAAGCGACGCGCAAGGGATTTCTCTCGTTCTGTTTCCTTCGCTGTTGTTTCTCGCTCTTTCGTGTTTCTTGCTCCGCTTCTCGCGTTTCTGCTTCTTGATCTCTCTCTCTCTCTGTAAACTCCCCGAATTCCTCAAGTCCGCTTGCGCTCTTCTTCTCACCCGACGCTCGTAGCGCCGCGGCGCGCCGCTGCTGCGGCCTGACTGCTTGCAGGCCGCGAGCATCGCCCTGCAGGCAGTCGCCACTGTCTGGACCTGCACTTTCTTCGAGAGCTTGGAACTCATCGTCCTTCTCTTGGTCTTCTTCGAAGGCAAGGGGAGAGGTTCGCAGAGAGCGGAGACGCGAGAGCACAAAGAGCAGGAGCTGAAATCGTCCGAGTTGCGGCGACCGCGTAGGGTACTGCAGAGAGAAAAGACAAACTGACTGACAAGATGAAGGAGGACTCCATTCTCCTTGAGACAGTCCCAACACACTGGAGTTCCTCTCCTGCATGCAAACGGTGCACAAGACGTACGTTTACGTTTGCGGCTTGACAGTAACAGACAGAAAACGGATGCGCAAGAGGCGCTTCCTCTTCCTTCAGAACCAAAGTGCACCGGAGGCGCTCGGTTTCTCTTTTCTGCAGGGAAGCACAGCGAATCGCGCTACGGTTCTCGCTGTCCCTCACTACACACACAGAAGAAGCGGGATCTCCTTTTCTTCTGTGCATCCTCTGCAGTGAAGAGGAACGCGAGGACGGTTCCGAACGCAGGATGAAAGAAAACGTAACGGGAGGTGAACTACGCAAAAAGATCGACATCCATTTTCTCTCCCCTGTCTCCGACTGAAGGCTTTGACCGGGGCTCTGTTTTGCCACTGCTTCTCAAATTCCTTTTTTCATCTCGGGGGTCTTTCCTCCTTTCCTCGCCCGGCAAAATCCTGCGTTTTTCCCCTGACTCTATTAAAATCGAGCGCTCTCCGACGCACCACAGTTCACTTTTCACCTCTCACTTAACATCTATTATGAGCAAATAAACGTTCGTCGAGAGCTGCTGGCGCGTATCCCCACAGTACTACCTGCAGGAGTTACGAGGACAAGACGGGAGAAACTGAAGAGTCACCGACTACCGGGAACTCTCGTCTCGAAGCATGAACAGTGGACAAGTCGGCATCCGCATCTCCTTCAACTCTCCCTTTTCTCTCTCTCGTTCTTTGCTTCTCCTTCAACGCTCCTCCGAGTCTCTCATCCCGCTCCACTTCTCGCATGAACGGCCGTGAGTTTTTCAGCGACTCTCGCTTGGCGGATGAACGTTTTGAATCTTTAGAAATGTTAGAAGAAACAGCAGGGACAGGCATGCTGGAGCGAAGGGTCTGAAGGCGGCGAAAGGTCTACTGGAGACATCTTCGTAGTTTCATTTCCATCGACTCAAATTCGCCTCAAGGCTTCGCGAACGCACTCCAGGCTCTCTCTTCCCCTCTCGCCATTCGGGTGAGGCACAACAGCCAAGGTCCTCCGCGCCGTCGTTGTCTACAGAAAGCTTCCTTTCCTCGTTGTTTCTCAGAACTCACCGAAGATGAGGCTCCCCGGTCACCCGAAGGAAGACGGCCGGCGCTGCGGTGGGCCTCCGCCCCCGAGCAAGGAAGGGAACCCAATGAATTTACAGAAGAATTGACACTCGCACTCGAAGCAGAAGTTGGAGAAGACATCGAAGAAGTTGCGAAACGCTGGAGAATCCCCCGACAGCGACGGAGCACGAGAGGCAAGACACTCTGCATGCGCCTCCTCGTCGAGGCGGCGTCGCCGACAGACGAGACAGCAGGAGACCGAGGCAGAATGCAAGTGAAGCGATCCTCAGAGAGATCAAACAATCTGCAACAAAACCGAAATTCTCCACAAGAACGTTCAATATATACATATATATATACATAATATACACATATTTATACGTATATGCATACACATATATATACATATATATATATATATATATATATATATTCATATGTATACGTACATGCAGATGTAGACGCATGTACACGGTGATATACACACAGAGAGGCTACGTTGTGTTTGGGGCGCGACTGAAAGAAAGACCATTTCATGCAGGTGTCTCGCCAACTGTCGAGACTTTCTTTCCAACCACGGCAACTCTACACCTAAAAAATGCGTAGATATATTTGAATACAGGAATACATGCATATACATACATACATACATACATATATGTATATATATATATACATATATATATATATATATATTTTTGTGGTTTTTGAGACGGTCGATTGATACATTTTCTTACGTGCAGAACGCTTCGTGGGCGATGCCGGCAGGCCTCTCGCTGCTTGCAGTGCAGTAGTAGTCCAAGACGCTGACCTGAGGGAGAAACTCGGCAGAGCAACTGCTTCGGCCTAGATGCAGCACAAGGTCTGAGGGAAACGCTCCTGTCGCAGAGAACCGGAAACGTCTCCGGCATCCCTCGACAAGACTACACACATTTTCTTCCGACAGCAACAGCTCCTGTGAAACGGGTACACGATACAGTGGCCTACATGAACGGAGACGCATCCCAACACAAACGCATCCTCCTGAAGTTTCTCAACGCATTTCCCTCCATCCTCACACGTCGACACAAACGCCCATACACACAACTGCACTCAAATACAGATAAATGCATATATATCTATATATATAGATGTAGAACTTGGGGCATTCATAGACATGCATATACACATATACACATATACATGTATATATATGTATATATATGTATATATATGTATATATATATATTTATATGTGTATATTTGTATGCCATCTGAATGGTGAGGTCTCGCTGCTTTGTGTGAAGGGATGGACTGACAAAGAATGGGTACAATGTGGCGGACGGGGCGTCGCGTCGGGCAGGCTTCGCGAGAGCGTCTGCGGCGATTCGCAGAATCCATCGGTCGAAGAAGAAAGCAGACGGCAGCGCAGAGGACTGGGAGCCGGCCTCCGCGAGGCCGTCTTCTGTCTGCACGGTCCTTGTCCTCCCGTTCGCTTCCAACTCGAGCCCAAGCATACCCGCAGCAGGCGCGAACCGCGCGTTCCCCGACGCCTCCGAGGAGCGAGCCGGAAGAGGAGGCGTGGAGAGGATGCGGAGCAAGGACTGAAGGGTGTGAGTTGCAGCAGTCCAGAACTTTTCTTCCGCGTCTGCAAACGCGTCTGCCTGCGGCTCGCCGCTTGCGGGGCAGTGTCGCGCGCAAGCGGCTTCTTTCCGCGACGCCGGGGAGAGCCAGCTGAGATGCGATAGGAAGCAAGAGGCGTCTTCGACGAGGACGCAAGCAGTTTGAACAGCCAGTTTCCAGACTTGCAGCCGGTCGAGAGAAGGCGAGGCTCGAGAGGAAGCGAGGACTGTCAAAGCGTCGAAGAGAGGCACCGCAGAGAGAAGCAAAACTCCGGTCGGACTGTGCCCACACTTGCACTGGAGGCAGGGACGCGAGCGACAGCCGCAGGCGTCGCTTCTTCGTGCTCCCGGACTCACTTCAAAAGGTTCGTCTGCAAAGCCAACGGCGTCTTTTGTCTCTCCTCTTCCCTTGACGCGGCCGCCTTCCTCCCCGCCGTCGTTCCTCTCCTTTCTCTCCTTCCTCTCTTTCGCCTCGTTCTTAGTAGGTCTCTGAGGTGCTCCGTCTTCTGCGGGACCTGCTTCTTGTTGCGAGTCTCGTCGCGCGGCCTGCTCGCGAGTAGCTGCTTCGTCGCCTCCGCGTCTTGCAGACTCCTGGTTTCCGGATTGTCGCGCGGTGCATCCTCGAGCTTGGAGAGCGCCGAGAGTCGGCTGAGGCTTGTCAATGCGAATCCCTGTGGCTGTCGCGTACGCACATGGCCATGCGTCTTGCTGAGGTCTTCGACGCGCAAAGCTGTTGCTGTCCACGAAACGCATGCCTCTCTCCGCCTTCCCCCGCGCTCCTGACTCGTCTCTACGAGTTTTCTCGCTTCGCTTGTTCCCCCTTCGCGCCTCTCGCGTCTTCCCTGTCTCGTCAGAAACTTCCCCGTTGACCTGTGCGTCTCTCCGGGCCGCCTCCTCTTGGCGGTCGCTCCGCCGCCGCTCTTTCGCGAGTCCAGGCTGAGTGTCGTCCTTCATCTGCGGAACCGAGACCTCTCGCTCTTCGCCCAGACCTGCCCCGAACGCAGAAGAAGAGACAGAAGAAGAGACAGAAGAAGAGGAAGACGAAGAGACAGAAAGAAATTCCTGCATGCGTCGGTAGTCTTGCCAGAGGAGCGAGATGAACGAAGATCGGAAGAGAATCTGCAATTCGAGCAGCATGCGACAGCCGACTGCGAAGCTCGCCGAGTCCCGGAAGAAGGCGTGAGGGTGAAGGAACGTTTTGCAGAGCTGAAAAGAATCGAACAGAAAAAAGGAGACGCTCCAAACGACTGCGGAGACAGCGCGACTCGAGGAGGGTGAAGGACGAAAGGAGAGGAACAACGAAATACACAAGACGAAGAGCACGAGGTGCAACAGCGAGAGGAACGGAGAGGCGTTGGAGGTACGCTGGAAAGAAAACAGGAAAGTGAAACACAGAAAAGGTGAGTGAGAGAAGGACGAAGTGCCTGTACATCTGCGCGTACGCGCGTTCACTTCAGTTTTTCAGAGAACAGAGACGTCCACCCTGCGGTGGGAGTCGACGAAGGAGTGAAGAGACGTTTTTTTCGACGACTGAGACACCCTGGCCCGAATGAAGGCGACCGGCCAGAGAAGACGGAGACGACTGTCTGCTGGACGACGAACTGAGATCTCAGTGTGGGCTCTCGCGCGCGCATGATTTACAACCAACAGTGTCCTGGAGCTGCGCGAAAAGACGACACAAGGTTTCTCGCTGACTGCTCGCTGTTCCTCGAGCCACAAGAGACCCTCTGGTTCCTCACCTCTCCCACAAAGAGGGGAAAAAGCCGAGAAAACGCAACGGGGTTGTCCACGGGGCTCGGGCAAACCTGAAGGAGAGCCTCGACGAGAGTCGCCTGCGCCGTCGAGACGCGCACAGTGCTGGTGATCGGTGTGTCTCGTACGAGTCGCAAGAGAGCCTCCTCGATCCCTTCGTTTTCGTTCTGCTCTTCGCTCTGCAAAAGTCTCCGCAGCTCTTCTCCGTCAACTCGCTCTTCACAGAACTCCCATACTCCACTCCGACCGCAGGCGTCCACGTCACTCTCCGGCGATGCACGCTCTTCTCCCTCTGGTTCTCCTTCTCGTTCTCTCTTTTGGTCTTCCTCCTGTTCACTCTTTTGGTCTTCCTCCTGTTCTCTCTTTTGGTCTTCCTCCTGTTCTCTCTTTTGGTCTTCCTCTCGTTCTCTGCCGTGGTCTCCGCGTCTTTCTTCTCGCGTTCTCTTGGGTGCGTCGAGGACGGCAGCCAGCAACGAGACCGACGCCCGCAGAGGCGGGAGGAAGGGGGTGAGCGCGAGTCTCTCACGGACGGTGTCGAGGAGCAGCAGATCGTTTTGATGTTTCGCCTCTCTGCTGGCGACCGCACAGTCCGCGGCTCTCTCCTGGGTGCGTGCCCGCGAGTCGCCTCGGCACTCGGGTCGCGTCCGAGGCTCCTCTTCTCGCTCGAAGTGGGGAGAGAAAGGATTCTTTCCGCCTGCGTCGTCTGACTGTCGCCTCTCACGCGCGCTCGCCTCTCTCTCCTCCGCGCCACTCTGAAAGGGATTGTGGGCCGCTGCGGAGGAGCATCCTGACTCCAGGGCTTGCCGTTCTGCGGCTGCGCCGAACGCGTCAGAGAGCTGGAGAATAACTGGAGAGAAGAGGGAGCGGCTCCCCTCTCCGCTCCGCTGCGACGCACTGCCGCCGAATTCCGGAAGCGACGACAGCAGGGAATCTAAAGACGCGCGCTGCAGCTCTCGCGAAGAAAGCAGAACGGCGAACGAAGAAGGAGTCTCGAATGACGAGGCAGAACAATGTGATAAAGAAGAAGATGCAGCTGGAGAACAGAGAGGAAGAGAGAGAGCAGGACTCGGTGCTGTAGCTGCAAAGTTGAGCACGGCGAGAACAAGTTCAGAAGGCAACAAGCTGTTTTCGGTTTCGAGAGAGAGCTGCGGAGACGCCAGCCCATCCCGTCCTCCACAGAGACTCGCACAAATGTCATTTTCCTCGCCTCCCTTTGACAAGGAAACACCGGAATCTCCTTCTCCATCGCTTCCCTCGGCCCTGCCACACACACCAAGCCCTGCGGTGCAGGCAGTCTGAGCCTCTCTCCGCGCGAAAGGCCTCTCCGCTCTCTCCTGGAGAGAAGGAAATTCAGCGCATGCAGTTTGAGCGACTCGGCGGTCCTCGAAAACTTTCGCCGCCCTTGAGCCTTCCTCGCCGAGACGCTCGCCCTCGTCCGCCTGCGAAAAAAGGCCCACCACTGCGGCATGGAGGCGCCGCCCATATCTCCGAATATAAGCCGGATTCGTCAGCAACACGAGGTACAGTTGGAAGGCAAGGACGGATTCGAAGAGCGGGAAGGGCTCTGCGTCGCCGTCTTGGGTCCCTGCATTCTCTCTGCCTTCGGCATCTGGGCAAGGCGGAGTCATCGCCTCTCTGTTCTTCCTTCTCTTCTCTTCGGTGTTCCCAGGCCTTTCACTTTCTCTCTGACTTGCCGCCGCGGGTGAGGCTGCACAGCCACCTGCAGCCCCGCCGTCGCTCCTCGCGCCCGCGAGACTCGAGGCGTCTCCAGCTTTTCTTCTCTCCAGTTCCCTCGAGGAATATCTCTGCCTTTTTTCGCCGCTGTGCGCGCGGGAAGCAGCTTCCAACAGCTCCTGCATCTTCATCGTCACAGTCTCCACAAGGCGGTCGGAAACGCCCTCTCTCACCTGCCGAGAGCAGACCCCCGAAGAAGGCGCGTCCGACGAAGAGAGAGAAGAAGGCCAGGTGACGGATCCAGTTCGGAGAGAAGTCGAGAGGAAAGAAGGTGGAGGAGGCGACGTTTCCGAGGAGCACGGCAGAGGAGAAAGAAGGAAAAGAAGAAACTTAAACCAAATGCCCCAGCCGAAGCGCCAGACACTCTGTGTGGCGGCGCACAAAGGCGGAAGCCCACGGTTGGCTCCCGAGAGGCCCCCAGAGCAGAAACGCAGAGACGCGAGCTGAAGAAAAACCAGACATGTATACACTGTTACACAGATATATGTGAAAATATAATTATATATATACATATATATATACATACATATATACATATACATATATATATATATATATGTACGTGTGTATGGTGAGAGAGAAGGGCGCACACAGGTAGCTATATAAATATATATGTATACATGTCAGTAGGTGGATAGAGAGACATCGGCAGAGATAGATAGATGTACGTAGATAGACAGAGAGGTGAATCGATACGTAAGACAGAACAAATCTCGATAACGGGTGGACGTAGATAGACAGATAGAGACAGAGAGGCAGAAAGAGATAGATGGATGAAGTCAGTTGGCTGATGGGCTGCTGCCTGTGCGCCGCAAGTGTTTGTGAGGATGAAGTCTCCTCTTTTGAATCTGTCACGGAAAACGAACGCGTCGATTGTTTTGACATTTCTCGACCTTGCGTTTTCGAGTATGTGTGTGTGCTTTCCTTCGCCTCTGAGTCTACAACTTGCCTGCACCCGGGCTTGGGGGAGTTTGAGGACGTCGGCGAGAGTCTTTGCAGCCGCGACGCGGATCTCTGAGGCCGAGAGAGGAGACAGAAGTGCCTCTTGAACAAGATGAAGAAGACCGCAGGCTGAACGAGCAATCGCCTCCACACCGACGTCCACTTTCCCCGTTCTCATGTTCTCCAGGCCTCTCCGGCCTTCTCGCGGCATCAGTGCAACAGAGGAACGCGACAGAGAAGGACAAGGTTGAGAGACGGAAGAAGAGAGAGAAGAAGAAGAGAGAGAAGAAGAAGAGACAGAAGAAGAAGAGAGTCGCCCTTCGTCGGCAGCTTGAGCGGCGCCACAGTTGAGGAGAAGCATCAGAGCGCCGTCCATGGCAATGACAACTGTTTCTGCCCACTGTTTGGCTGCGGAATCTCGCGAGTGGTGGACGATGAGCTGAGACGAAGAAAGTGACGAGGAGAAAGAAGAAGACGAGGAGAAAGACGAGGAAGGAGGGAGAGACCCTGACGGTTGCGGAGCAGGATCGCTACAAGTCGAAGACTCTTGTATCTCCACAGATGGAGGAGAGACCGGGGACGAGAGAGAAGAGCCTGGGGACTTCATCATGCCGGAGACCGCTTCCGTGTACGCCCTGTACACATCTGCCAGCGTTGCTACGACGATCTCCAAGACGCAGCTGAAGAAGCAGAGACAAAGACGTGGAGAGACAGACACCGGAGAGACATGGAGGATAACATGATCAGGGCAGAGCACAGTGTGCAGAGGCGCAGATGCGCCCCGCATATGCAACTGCGTCGCAAGCGAGAAGGAAGCGAAAAAAAGGAAAGAAGACCCAGTCATCTACAGGTCTGTGTGTCTCCATACACACGAGACAGAAGGACGGTTTGTCGAGTCAGAGAAAGTCACGAAGATCTGCCGGCCGACTCAGACGTGGATATGCATGTGAGCTTGCGGCCGCATGCTGTGCAGGCAGAGAGATCCGAGGAGGAGATGAAGAAGCGTACACGCATGCAGTGATGCTCTGAAGCGAACCACTGTTACGGACCCCTCCCGACTCTGGTTGCAG
The DNA here is from genome assembly GCF_000006565.2 of Toxoplasma gondii ME49. NCBI lineage: Eukaryota > Apicomplexa > Conoidasida > Eucoccidiorida > Sarcocystidae > Toxoplasma > Toxoplasma gondii. The sequence goes on along the minus strand of NC_031474.1, from coordinate 1,604,039 downwards.
CCGGCAGTCGCGGGAGAACGCGTCGCCACCGTCGACACAAGAGAGATGTGAGGAGCGTTCCATTGCTGGAGTCTCAGGGCGTCGCCGCGTTCCATCTGTCCTCGTCTGCTGTCGTGGAATGGATGCGAAAAAAGCGACCCTGCAGACCTACCTTTCCCAGGACCAGTTTCGCATCTCTTGAGGTCGCCCAACGCCGACTCGGTCTCCCTCAGACTTCCCCTCCCTGCGCAGCTCCGCATCTTCTGCCTCCTCGCGCCGATCCGGAGCCCTCGAGGCCACAGGCGCTGCACCAACAGGTCCTGGGCCTCCGCGTCTCTCTGCCGGCGCGTCGAGTTCGCTCTGGCCGCGCGGCGCTGGACTGAGGCCGTGAGTCCGCACTGCACTCGTGAGGCTCCGCAGCGCGCAGTTCCTCACCTCAGGGCGAGGATCGACCGCCAGGAGACGCAGGAGAAGAAACAGTTCCTCCCACAAGCTTTCGATCGATACCCCACAGACGCAACATAGGTACGGCGACGCACGAGGCACCGCCGAAGCCTCCAGGCTCTCCCCGGCCTCGCGCTCCTCTTGTCGGTCGGCGATTTCCTCTGCTTTGTTCTCCTTCGTCCCCGACTCTTCCGCCTCCGACTGCGCAGCGCGGAGCCTGGGGTGGAGACAGGTGTCTCCGTTTTCTGCGCTTCGCTGGCGCCGACCGAGAGCGTCGGCAAGCGTCCAGAGGAAGCCGACGGCGCGGAACGCCATGGAGCTGCCGAGGCGCGAGCAACTCGCGAAGGCCGCGATGGAGACTGCCAGCGTGCTCCAGCCGGACTGGAAACAGCAAGGACAAGGCAGACAACAGAAGCGGTTTGGAAGGGAGTTTCCTGGGGGACTGACCGACAGAAAGGTAGGAATAGCTAAAAGGTCAGGAGAGGAGGTGCATGGATAAAGCGAGTGGGCTAGTGAGGACCAGAACGAAAAGCTACGAGACCCAACCGAAGGTGATCCACGAGGTCGCGGCTTACACTGAGAGGGACGTCTTCAACGAAGTCTTGGACGAGCAGTTCGAAGAGCGAAAAGAGAGCCTTGATTTCTCTCTCGAGTCCAAGTCCACCCTTCTCAATCTCCGCTCGGTCTTCTCTCGCCTCAACTTCGTTTCCAGACTCGTCTGTTCCTGCTGGTTCCCCTCCCTCTCTCGAGCCTGCCTCCTCGCTCTTCCCTGCAGCCGTGAGGGCCGCGAGACGTCGAAGCACGAGCCGGTAGGCGCCGCCGAGCTGGAGCTCCGTGGCTGCGCTGAGGGCGCTGAAGATGCAGGCCCAGCTCCGGGGAAGGAGACAGTCTCCGCGGCGCGTCAGGAGTCGATGAAGAGCCAACAGGGTTCCAAGGCGAGGCCCAGGAAACGCGGAAATCAGCAGTGTGCACATCGGCGCGAGCAGCGCGAGTTGGTCTTCTTCTTCCTCGCGGATCTGGAATGACATCGCTTCTCCCTCGTCCTCGAAGACACGGTCGGGGACCTCCGTCGACTCCGCGCACAGGGGCAACAGGCAAGTTGTGCTGTCGGAGATAGACTCAGAGATGCGTTTAGCATCGTCGACGGCTCGCGGACTTCCACTGAAACGCATAAAGAAGTACTCTCGGCAGAGCAACTCACCCCCGCGGTCGCGTCCTTCTCGCAAGTCGGAAGGAAGGTCCGGGGCGTTCTCAGAATCGACTTGGAGCCTCGGACTCTTTCCACGGGGCTGCGCTCGTGGCGCATGCATGCGTGCGCGGCTTCTGCAGCGGACAGCCGGAAGCAGCAGCTCCAGGGCGATGCACAGCGCCGTCACCGCGTCGTTCTGGGACTCACTCTTTGCCCTGCTCGCGGTCGCGAGGCAGACGAGCGGTGCAAGGAAGCCTTGAACAAGACGCGGAAAGCACGGCCGGTAAAGGTTGAACAGGCAGAGCTCCACGAGACGGCCGAGGGGGAAACTCCGAATCTCCTCCTCTTCACTGCGCGCCTCGGCGCCTGCCCAGCTGGACTCAAAGTACGCCCACGACGACGCCGAAGAAGAAGGCAAAGAGTAGAGCGTCTCCCCAGGCCCTCTCGCACTCAAGCCATGTTGAGACGTATCCTGCGGGGTATGCGGTGACGCAAGCTGTGACATGTTCTGTGAGGCAGGCAGCGAGGCTGCGGCGTCAGGCAGGTTCAAAAGGTGCGCCGCAGAGTGCGACAGGCTCGCGGCCGTGAGGCCAGGCGACGAGCAGGCGGAAGCCAGCGGCGAAGCGGGAGGACTCGAGAGAGGCGACGCGTTGAGGGAAGCTGCCAGCGGTTGCCTCGCAGCGAGATCCGGAGGGGTCGGCGCGTGCGAGTCCACACACTGCTGCAGCGCGAGACTTCCAAGGGCAGAGACAAGCGCGTCGAGGCCTTCCTCCGACAAAGAAAGCGGAAAGAAGTCAAAGAGAAGTCCTAGAGAGGCCGCGAGACGCAGCATCACGTCCTGCTGAACCTGCTGCATGCTCAACTCGGGCGGAGGCGCCGCAGCTAGCCACCTGGAGACGGAAACGCATGCGGGGCGGGGCGCCTGCGCTGGAGAAGACGAGGCGCTGGAGCCTGCCGAGAACGTCTCTGAGGCCTGCGAACTCCAGCAAGTCGAGAATGGAGACACCTCCGTCCCACTGGCGCCATTCTCTGTGGCCGCCGCCGCCACGGCTGTCGCCCTGACTTTCATGCACAGCGTGAGGGCCTGGAGACTCCGAGAAGCCGCTGCGCTGCTACCGCGAAAAGACCTCGCGGCGAAGGGACATGACGCCAAGACCTGCGGCGACACCCGGGTCCTCTGGAGTCTTTTCAACACTCGAAAAACCTGCGTCAGCGGATCTTCAAGCCCCGCTTCTCTACGCTCCAAAAGCGCCGCTTGGTCTCGTGAGGTCGCTTGGTCTCGCGAGCTCGCTTGGTCTCGTGAGGTCACTTGGTCTCGTGAGGTCACTTGGTCTCGTGAGGTCGCTTGGTCTCGTGAGGTCGCTTGGTCTCGTGAGGTCGCTTGGTCTCGTGAGGTCGCTTGGTGTCGCCAGACCGAGGACCCGTTGAGTTCGTGCAGAATGTCGAGGAGAGCAACGATTTCCGAGGGGGGACGGCAGAAAGAGTCTGTCGCGTCAGTTTTTTCCTCGAGTTCTGAAGAAGGTAGGGCGCGAGGGTGGAAGTCGGCCAGAGCAAGCGGCGAGCCTAGGAGACCTCGGAGTTGAAGGAGTGCATGCAGTTCCTGTAGAGCGCGGAGAGCCGCTGCCCAGGCTCGAGCCCCGAGGATGTTTCCAAAGTATCCGCAGATCGAGAGGAGCGAGGTGAAGCAGCTCAGCGAGAGCGGGGAAAAGGACGACGCTGCTGTCTCCTCCTCCCTCCGCGAGAAGGCGAGGCCCTCCCGAAGTCCGGGCGTCGCCCCACCCGCGGTTGAGGCGCGCCGGAGGCGTTCAGGCTCCGTTCCCTCCGACGGGGCGTCATTGAAGGCAGGAGGAAACGACGAAAGAGCGTGGGGACTCCCCGGTGCAAAGAAGCTGCGAGCGAACCTCGGGGGCGCTGGCCAGAACGGATTGCTGCGGCGGTTTGGAGAAGCAGGCGAGGCGACAGAAGCGCCGAGAGAAGCGCCGAGAGAAGGCCTTTCGGCGGCGAGCTGAGCCGTGGGCGGAGCCGCAAGGCCCGGCTTGGCGTTCGCGCCCGAGGAAAGGGACGCGGAGGCGCGACCTTCAGGCGAGAAAGGCAAGGCGAAGCGAGCGAGACAGAGCACCAGCGCGACGCGCGCAGCTTCCATGCGAAACACACAGGCGAGACAAACGAGGTTATGAAGGCACTGCAGGAGCGGGAGCAGGTGGACGGGCGACGGCGTGGACGGCGACGGCGGTGCTTCACAACTCGGAGCAGTGGAGAGCGCGGCGAAGGTCAAAGTCACTGCCGAGAGAATCGGCGCCCACACGAGGCCGAGGATCGATCGACATATCGCCTAAAGAAACAAGAAGGTGAGACGAATCAGGGGGGAAGGTCGGGACCTTCACACGGGAGAGACGAGAGGCGAACTACGAGGCGTGCATTGACAAGCCGAGAATCGCGACCTAACATACCATTCGGCTCTGCATCGGGGCCATTCTCACACTGCATAGTGCGACCAACTGTCAACTGGGGGTAAAACAGCAATGTGACGGAAAGACCTTCGTTAGGACTTTCGCGGATGCGTTCATCCACAACACTCATGAATCCAAGTGAAGACAGATACAAAGGCACCCACGAGGCGCACAAAAAAAGTCGGAAACTCCTCTCCTACCCCGGCCGGCAAAGACAACAGGCACCCAGGTGTCTCGACAGCTGCCGCGTGGTTGTCGGGGAAAAAATCTAGACGCTTCCGCGCCTCTTCTTTTCAACAACTGTCAGTCTCTCTGAATCTGTCGGAAACTTTCAGTCGCAACTGGCGAGTGTCTCTCGAAGAATCACTATCGACGTCTCCTGTCTTCCTCCTCGCCTCAGAACTGAACGCTCTGCCGCCTTCCTGGCCCCCCTTGCCCTCTCCGCTCGAATTTAAGCTGACAGATAGAGAGATAGAGATATGGCTCTACATATAGTCTGCACATCGTTGTGTGTACTTCTTCTGAAGATAGGTGTCTACACAATTATTTGTGCAGAGTGAGGCAGAGAAACACAGCGACGCCTGCAAGCAGCTTTGGATGTGAACATGGGTGCTGTCGATCGAAGCTCGTCGGTTACCTGATGTCGCGTTAACGGGAGCGGAAGGTACTGTTGTTGAGGGAGAAGAAACGCCTCTGACCAGGTCTCGACGCCTTCGCTGTGTCTGGCATCCAGGTCCTCGGAACCGCATGATTCCCCGCTGCCTTTCGTTCCTTTGTCCTCTCCTCGCGTCACCTCCTCGTCAGCGCCCAAAGACTTCGCATGCGTGCTCCAACTGGACTGGCTCTTGCCGGCGGCGTCGAGCGTCGTCCGGCCGTCGGGGGAGAAGGAGAGAAGACAGAGCGACTCCACGACACTCAGGAGGCCGTCGAGCGCGAGGCCTACAGCTAGAGACGCATGCAGTTGCTGAGAAAACGAGGCGCTCTGGCCTTTACCTGGCGCGTCCATGTTTGCTAAGTCCGCAGCTTTGTCTAGGAGCCGCAGGTTTCCGCCCCTCTGCTTCTTCGAGGCGGTTCTGAACTCCCACCGGAAGGACCGCTCTCTTCGGCGCGGCTTCTCGTCTCTACTTGGGCCATCGGGAGACACTTGGAGACAGTTCTCGTCTCCGCGCCAGAGCGCAGACCACGCGCTCACAGCTGCCGCGCATGCAGCGCCCGACAGGGGTGAGGGAGCAACATCGAAGCGCCCCGCGCTCATGTCAAAACAATTCGAGGAGGCCAGCAAAAGGGCGCCCTCTTGAGACACAGAAAGAGACGAAGAAGGCGGACTCCAGCGAGAAGAAAAAGCGGAATCCGAGTGAGAAGAGCGAAGAGGAGGTTGAGAAGCGAGCGAGGATTCGACGGCGTCGGGGACAGCAGCGAGGAGAAGGAGAACAGCGTCGGCAGGGAGGAGGACGGGGAGTATCAGTGGAGAGACACACGGGGGCTGGACGAGGTCGAGAGTAGACAGAAGTCGCGCCTGGCTGTCGAACGAGCCTTGGAAACACAGCTGGTGCACGGTCTTTCCCAGTGCCTCGACGACAGCAGTAACGACGCTCCCTTCTTCTGAGCCTTTCTCGTCTGGCGGCGCCGCCTGGGCCGCCTGTGGGTCACCACACTCCCCACACTGGCCAGAGTCGCTGACCTCCCGACATTCGCGGCATTCAATGTTCCCTTCTTTGGACGAGGCAGCGCATGCGGGAGAGGAAGTTCTCTTCTTACCGTGGCAAATTTCACTGAGAAGGTCTTGTCCCCCGGTGTGGAGGAGGCGAAGCAGCGCAGGCCAGGCACAGAGCTCCTTGACGGCTTCCAAGGCGACGACGCGTTGCCACAGAGGGGCGTCTGGCTCCGTGCGGCGGAGAATCGCAGGCAGCAGCGTCTGGAGCTCTTCAAGGACGAACGACCCAAACTGGCGCGCGACGAAGAGGAAGACCCGGAGAGCTCGGACGAGGGTGACGAAGTCGTACGACTGGTGGAGAAAAAGCTCGAGGAGCGCCGGACAGACTTCCTGCTTCAGCAGACGCAGCAAGCCGCGGTGCTGTACGAAGAGCGACCCGCCGCGACGCATGCAGTTCTCGAGCAAGTGCACAGCGACGCCTCGCGGCAGATGCAGAAGCAGCAAGTCCGTGCGCAGCGGCTGGAGCGCGCGCCGCGGATCCTCCGCCTTTCGCTCCTTCTCCGCCTCCCGTGCCAGTCCCGAGCCACCGCGTCCTTGAGAGAAAAACGAGAACGACGGCCGCGGAAACGGGGACCAGGAAGACGTCGAGCCTCGCCCCAGCACAGCGTCGCGACTCGGTGCAGCAGGCTGAGACCCTCGCGAAGCCGCGCTCGAAACTGAGCGCTTCGCGGCCGCAGCGCGCTCGTCGTCCACCTCCCGTTCCGCCTCTTTCTCCAACGACAGAGATGAAGAAGAGCCGCCGCTCTTCTCAGACAGAGCGCCGCTCGACACTCCTCGACAGTTCGCGCACAACTGCCTCAACAGCTGTTCGAGCGTCGCCACGGGTCCAGGCGCCTCTTCACTGCTTTCAGGCGTCTGCGCCTCTCCACCCGACTCTTGTCGCCAGTGTGTGCGACTCCCCTCTCGCTCCGGGGCGCTGTGGGATTGCTGGATCTCGCGGCCGTCCTCAGGAGAGTTGCAGCCACTGTCCGACTGGGAAGAACTCGCCTGAGCTCCAAAAGGCGCATGCAGTCCGTCGTCGCTGGCCGCCACACGGATCGGCTCGAGCAGCTCTTCCAGGGGCAGCGTCCAAGGCGCAGTCTGCAGCGCGTCGGCGGCCGAGACGATCAGCGCTCGCAAGCCGGTAGCCTCGAAATCGGACCTCTCAGCGTCGCGATCGGTTGCCCCCATGGCGCGTCTCTCCCTCCGCCGCTCTCGGCTTCTTTGGGAGTTCAACGCGCGACCTGCAGCATCGACCAGGCAGGCCGCGAGCTGGGTCATGGCCGCGCATGCAGTGTGAGAGACTGCGGCACTCGAGTGGACCCCGTTGCCCGCCGGTCCGGGGGCTGGGAAGGCGGCCTGGCCGGCGAAGAGGCGCACATCTCCCGGCGCGGAGACCGCGGAGACATCTGAGGGAACGGCACCAGTGGTTCGGCGGTAGAGAGAGAAGAAGAGCTGCAGAAGGCGATGCGCGACGGAGGCGTCGGCCGCCACAGCGGAGTCCGGCGCCAAGAGAAGCAGCGCAGTCTGAAGAACCTTCAGTTGAACAAAGTTCTCGTCGTCGCCCTGGTGGAGCAGCAGGAGCTCTTCCAACACCGCGAGGAGAAGGAGAACGTCAGAGGCAGCGGTGGCCGCGAGCTCCGCCTCCGTCCGATCGCGGTGTCGCTGCACTTCGCTGGGAAGGTCGCTCTCGAAAGAAAAACACAGAGAAGAGTCGCGCGAGTCAGCAGCGTCTGCGCATGGAGGTTCTGCATGTGCGGAGGCAGAGCCGTCATCTGGGTCTTGCTCGGAGTCCTCTCGGCGCGCCGTGGGCTGGGGCAGAAGCAGCGAGTCTTCCGGAGCGCAGGGGAGGAGAAGCAACTGACGTTGGTGACTCGTGAGAAGGCGCTGAAGAAGCGAGAGTGCCAGCATGGAAATCTTGGAGCTGTGCGTCCGAACTGCGTGCGACGCGGCGAGGAGAACCTCCTTGACGGGAAAGCTACGAAAAACTGCTTCCGCTGCCTCCGCCGCGGCTGCTTCTTCTGAGAAGGAGGTCGCAGAACAGGCCGCTCGCGACAGCGTCTCGATCGACGCTTCTGCCTTATCCCGGAAATCCTGAATGTGAAGAAGAGCCCTCTCTGTTGCCTCTTTGAGGTGAGGCGCCTTCTTCTTCGACTCGCCGCATAGCGTTAGCAGCTCCCCCTCGACAGCTCGAGACGCCGCCACCACTCGCGCCTGATGTCTCTGATACCGCGCATGCAGTTGGAGCCTTCGTTCTTGAGCGTCTGTGAACGGGGAGACTGGCTGACTGTGAATAGACATCGCTCCGGCGTTGGAACCGGACTGGTGCACTTGAGGACCTGGAGCGGTCGCGTCTCGCGGATCGTCTTGGTCCGCATGCGCGTGGATGTCGCAGGAGCTTGTGCGTTCTGTCTCCATAGCGCTGGAGAAGGGATTGTGGGTGTCACCGCGCTGCGAATGGTCCGAAGGAGAGGGGGAGGCCGGCTGTTCTTGCTGCGAAAAATCTGCCCCTCTTGTCTGTCTATCGTGAGAGGTGGAACCACTTGTCAGCTGCGAAGTCGTGGATTCCTTCAGAGAATCGTCGGACAAACCCGGAGGCTCGCCCAGGTCGCCAGGCTCACATGATTCCATTTGTCGAGATGTGGACCGGAACAGGACGGGGAGACTATAAGGCGGAAAGGAATAAACATTCGAAGCGCATTGAAGTTCGTAGCCTCCGGCGGAACGGCGACAGTAACGGGCACAAGTATGAACCGTCTGTGAAGAAACCTCGCAGACGGTACAAAAACACAAAGACAACTTCTTGGGGCTGGGTGACGGCGTGTGGAACCAGACAGACAGAGAGCCGAAGTGACGGCTCTGCGCATGACTTTGCTCCGTGAAAAGATGCTAAAAGTGGAAAGGAGAGAACCAATGACAAGAAGTCCGCCCGGTTTAAGGAAGAAAACGGCGGGTGAAGACGAACCACCGCATACAATGGCGGGCTAAAAGATAGACCGCGTGAGCGACAGAGAACGGAGATACCTAGAACAAACTGCTGTCTTTCTTGCCAGTGACGAACATACCGTAAAGTGAAGAACGACTGGAAGAATCTACCTCGCAGTAACTTTGAGCGGACAGCTCCAGACACTCTTTTCCTTCCGCAAAAGCCAGACTGCAGCGCGCCAGCCATGTGCAGGCGGCGATACGCGGCAACGCTGTCACCCGCCTCTCGCAAAGTCTGGATTTCCAGGTGTGCCCCAGAAAATTTGGGAAAAACAATCGTTGAGCGATTTCCTTTGATCATGCAAGACTGACACACTAGATTTAGCCTCGTCTTGATAGTGGCTCACAGATGTGGACGCATTCGTGCCTTGCGAGCTGCATGCATGCACATGCTGCGGCAGCCCGTCACCAAGTCGCAACTCGAGCCAGCACCGGGCGACAAAAAGGCGAACTAACTGAAGAGTCGGATGGTTTTTTGTAGAGTAAGAGTAAAAATGAAGTTTCCTAGCGGTTCGGTGCGTACCCAGTGAATATTATTCCGCAAACCTGATGGTCACCTCAAAGACGGCTATCAAGCAAGTGACCAGCAAGGATCGCAAGCCGCTCGTCGTGGGTAAGGGGCTAAGGTCCGGGCAGTGCAAACCCCCAGTAACGTCAATATCGCATGTAGAGTTGGAATGATGCGCGAATTGGAAACCTGTTCCAATTGGAAGCGACCCCGATAGAACCGGTGTAGTTCTTGGCGGTTGTCGTGGATTTCGAGGGGTCAAGTGTCACCAAATTCGGGAGACCCCTTCCATGGTAGACAAGTATACGGGACGAGTAGGGGTGTCCGAGTTTTCCGTGGTGAAGCTGCCTCTACGGATTTAACCAGAATCAGTTGTGTCTTCCTCCTAACCCGATACACTGTGTTGAACAGAGGGATGTACAGCAGTCACGATAACGACTCAGTGCCGAGCTACCGAAGGATCTCGATTCAGGAGTTCCAGGAGGTCCTCACCAAAAATGCACACCTGGTGGGCGTTCATCAACTCAGATTCCTCTGCGTGGATTTTGTAGGGAATTGTCACTTCGCGTAATCGGAACCGGTGATGCTAGTAGCACAGTCTGTCGCACCCCCGTGAGGCTTTATTCGAAGGGTCTCGCAATCGTGGTGACACCTTTTAAAGAAGTCTGCAATCACAAGACCTCGTACACAGCGTCAGAAAGACGAAACTGGGAAGCAAGGGGGCTGACGTTCCACATTCCACTTTGCGGCGTCGCGCTCCTTTTCTTCGTCTGATATTGGAGTAACATGACTCTTTACACGCGTTAGTTGGGGAGAGTTATCGAGTGGTTGGCGGTACAAGTCAAAGTCTGCATCCGTCAATGCTTTCGACCGAGTGCAAATCACAAAATCGTTGCCCACACTTCTCCAGGCTTTTGCTAAACCAGTAGAAACGCTTTCTGCCTGAGTTGCCGCCTTGTATTTGTGAGACCAAGGATCCACTTCCACAATCCTGGCTGGTGCAGCACCTCGTCCCGACCGATCCGAGTCGCTGTCCGCAGAAAGAGGCCTTATAGGTTTCACATTTGAGACTGGTGCGAATGCGCCGTATTTCTGCACCAGCCGTCGGGGAACCTTTCGGCGGGTAAAGTCAATCCCAAGTTTCACAGGCGAACCATGCAAGCAATCATGAAGAAGTTCGAGGGTGCAGCTGCTGGGCTTTGCACTGGAATGAAGGCTCAGGAAATGCATCTTCGAGCAATCCGCTGACGACCCCCATTTTCTTCGAGACACCTGTTCTTGAGGATTGTGTCGGTCGTGTCCGGCGCTTGGAAGCACTCTCTCAGAAGCCGCTTTTTCAGCGATCGTTTTTTCAGTGCCTACTGGTTCGTGCGGGTAGTGTACAGATTCGAAGAAGCTTTTCGGACCGAACAGCCCCTCCGACTTCCCCTGTGTCTCAAATTTCATGGACTTGCTACTCGAGAGTTCAGGCATGCTGTCACCTTTCTGAACTGACGCGTCTCGTATTTTGCTTGTCCAGTTTAAGAATTGGTCTGAGTCTCTTTCGCAGCGACTGTTCAGCTCCTCCAGTCTATCTCCCGGTAGTCCTAGTCCAATTCGTCGAAATTCTGCAGAACTTCTCGGAGCAGGATACCTCCATGGTGGTCTGGTATCATGTTTGCGTTTTTCTCTTTCCTCCAAAGGAAGCTGTCCTTCGTGTGCTCTAAGCGACGAATGAGATCGGACTCGAGAGTTGACTTTATTGTCTTGCGGCGTTGAAGATTGGGTTGCCGAGAGAGTGCGCACATGCTGGGGACTTGATGCCTCTGGAGAACTGCGACGAGTTTTTGAGAAACTCTTGATGGATTGAATGTTTTCCAGAACTCTGTTTGCTGGTACAAGCTCTTTCCGCTCCTTCAGCACGTTGATATACTTTGTGTTCACGAACCTAGATTCCTCTTTAGTGCTGCTGGCCTCTGAACAGCGACTGGACACCGCGCGTCGTCGTAATTTTGTTATGCTGTCTGAGAGCGTAACCACGTCAGCGAATGTCACCGATCTCCGGAGTGATGTTTGCGAAGTGGAGCTGCGGAGAGAAAAGATTGGCCGTAAAAATGAACACGCCGAATATTCACAAGCGCTACCACATCCGAGACCCGAGAGCTACCGTTGCTGCGTGAGGTCTTCCAATGAGGCGTGAAGATAACGTAGTGGGCATACTTGCGCTCACAGACCCAGTCCTTTGTTCTGAAAAACCATGTAGATGTCCGGTTACGCAGTTCTCACCATTTCTCGCGTTTGTTGGCCTCTTCGTGGATTTCGTCTTCGTGCTCCTGACATTCGTACCACACAGGAAATGGTGGTATCAATGCCAATGACCCATTCAGAGGTCATATCCACAGGAAATATAAAGGCGCTGTCTCTTGGAGCTTTCTGTTGCTTGCCGCATTCTCGCTTACTCTGCTGTTATCTCATCCCACCTTCCGTCCCGTAGTTTATCCAGCTAAAACGAAACAACTGTGAAGCCCAGAAATAACTACGTCGGACATCCTTATTCGTATAAGATCAGAGGATATCCGTCGAGTCATATCCTAGAGTTGAGGGGCGCATCTGCTGAATTTGAGTCGATGTCTGTTTTCCAGTGTCGGTGTAGTCATCTATCCTTCATCTGTCCAGTCGTTCCGTGTCCACCTATCATGTCGCGGAGAGGTGGGACGTATGAAATATTACCGCATGTGCTTCATTATTCCCATGCACGTGACTGAGAAGGAGGAGACCAGTAGGACAGGGCAGACAGTTAAGAATCTTGACATCACGAATCCGTTCGGCGCGCGACAGGTCGGCAAGTTGATGAAGCGTCTTCGCAAGCCGTCGGGATTCGGTGGTAGACCTGTCCAGCATGCTTAAAGACAGCAGGAGGGCTTCCACAGGTGTCGGAAGGGAAATCCACCGGAGGTGAAGGTTGAACATCGCGTAATGTCTCTCTGAGGAACCAATGCGGGAGTTGTACAGTAACTTGTAGGGTCCCGATGCGCCTTGCAGCTCCTTCCTGACGAACTGTACGAAACTGGCAAGGCTTCCGCCTCTCAACCCTTCGACCACTACAACAAACTGCCTGCACGTTACACATTCGGGACGATCAATTCAGTGAAGTTTCTTTCCCCTCACTCGTTTTCCCAGTATGTGTAGGCAGCCCACAATTGGCAAACAAAAACCGGCCGGATTTTTTTTAGGCCACAACAGAACGCCACGCAGGATCCGGCCTGATCATGCAAGCAAGCGGAAACTGCTGTGGGATTGACGACTCGCTAGGCGGCTTTCACAACAATTCATGTGGTTTGTAACCACATGCAAGCATCACTACTTGATGAAACGTGTATCGAGACTAGCTGGAATTTCCTCAGCTGTTGAATGGTCGACACACAACCTATAACCTAAAGACAACAGAGGGAAACCCTTGGCTGAGAAGAGCATGCAAGCCTTCTCCAATCCATCAACTATGAAGACAAAACGACTACCGCTTTTCAGTGTACGCCTTACTTTTCGTCAAAGAGAATGAATCCCGTGAGGACGTCATGAGCATTGCTACCCTCCTCATCAGCAGGAAGAATTTCGAGTGAGAGGGCATCGTGCGTTTCGACGTTCATGGCCTGCATATTTCTTCTGTCTACTTCCATCACGATTTTCTGGATCAAAGGCTTGCGGTCCGGTTTGACGAAAAGAACGAGACAACCAAAGGGTTCATAGCGGAGAGCGGGATCAGCCTCGGTATGCTGTAGTTCCCGTGTGTTGCCTGGAGTTGCCTCTTGTTCACCGTCATGTTTCGGAAAGCTCTCCGCCTCCTGCGCTGCCTCACACGCATCGAGTGCAATGGACGCCCCTGACGGTACCACATCTTATTCAACGTTTGACCAAGAAAGAACGTCGAGAACCCTTCAACATAACTGAAGATGTTAACCAGTGCCACTGCTGCCTGAACTGACCACTAACGCCACAGTCTCTTTTGACATTCATTGGCGAGTATATGGTTGCATGTATTTTGCAGACGGGAGTCCGGAAGGAATATCTGGGATTTATGAGAAGTACTCCTCATAATGTGTCAGCCAGTTGCCGTTTGTGTATTAAACCGTGCGGTGATAAGTTATCCACCGTTCGAAAGCACAGCAACGCACCGCGCATTTCGTCTCACTTTTGGATACTGTTGGCCGGCCTCGTGGAGCATTTGGATTTTCTCAATCGACGGTAGAGGTTCGCTGAGGCGAACGCGGAGCATCAGTTGAGTGCCGTAATCAAGGTATCGCGTCGACACGTGCTGTGTCTTTCCCGGCATGAATCGTGTCAAGTAGTTATCTGGTTGCGCTAGTAGCTGACTGGCTGATTGGTCTTTAAGCAGCGTCGTTTGCTCCAGTACGGGCACTCCCCCTGTTCCCAGAACCGGATAAACAGCTGATGCTAGCTCAATGCGCTTAAGACCATGCCGCAGCAGTTCCTGAAATCTGAAGTTGGCAGCCCCGTGTGGCCTGATGATTCTTGCCTCGAAAGAGCCACCGTCGAAATCGTCTTCTTTCGTCATTCTATGTTTACTTTTCGTTCCTGGTGGCTCAGGTCGCCCGGGTGACGGAACTTTAGTTTTACGGTGACTGGCGTTTGCCGTTAGGGATGTTCCGCGAGGGGAAGCAGTAATAGGGGCAGAGCATAACTCTTTGCTGGTATCTGATGAGGCTCCACCTTGGGAACAGGCTGACAGAGGTGCTACTTTTGAAATGGTCGGGGAGAGAGTTCGGCTGCCTGCCACAGTTCCAGGAGACGAAGCGCGTCCTCGTTTTGTTCCTGCATTGCTGCTGGTCGACCCCGACATCACATGTCCTTCCAGTGTCGTCTCTTTTGACGCATTTACTCCGTGTACGCTCTGAATAGCCAGGGTGTCCTGATCATGAAGTTCGACAGTGAAGGCGAAGTCTTCAAGGAAGCGGCGCAGGGCAATTTGGTTCACCACTGCTGGTCCCCAAAAGACAACGATATCATGGTTCCAAGAAACATCTGCACATTGAATGCCATCCGCGCAGAAGCCCGAAAAACTCAGGGCACGGACAGGCGTCGTTATCGAGATGTTGGGGAACCACTGCGCCGCTGCATGTGCAGCAAGTTTTGTCTTCTGGCAACATGCAGATAGCAGCTGAGTGTCACTAGAGGCACCGTCAGTCGTGGAAGCACCAACACCAATGCCTCTGTCCGTTCCACTGGAAGCAGGCTCATCGTAAAGTACGTCGGTGGCATTAGTAGAAGAAGAAAAGACTGACACGGGGATCCTTCTGGCGTTGCAGAAGGTGATGCATACGGGGTTGACCAGTTCCCGAAGTGCAGTGGAAAGCGGAGCTTGCGAACATGATACCTCGAGTTCGAAACGATGAATGCCTGAAAGCATTAGACACAACGGAAGTAACGTGATCGCCCGTCTTTAAATAGACATGGGGTCACTCTCAATGACCCACTTGCACGAGCGTAAAAACATGACATTATCAATCAGTGAAGGGCATGTGTTTCTCCTTACAGGGACAGCCAAACGCACACATACGAAGTTCGAGAATGCTCGAGTCTGTCTTCATCGTGTCAGAAAACCAGCAGGTACATTCGTCCGATTTGACTTCCCAAGACCACAAGAAGAGTTGAGCCGCTCTCAATATGACTGCGACCATGTAAGCACATTCTGCGTGTGAATACGCGTGCCATGAAAGTATGGATACTCAGATGTTTTTTTCTCCACATGAGCACACATTTCTCACCGTCAAGTGTGGCAAACGCTTGATTTAGTGATGGGCACGACTTTATGGATCCTGCCTCGCTCAGAAGCAGAAGGCTCCCAATGCGCATCTGGCCTTGACGGTGCATTTCGAAGACAGGGAGTGCTTTTACTTCTTTCGAACTTTTGGGTTTCCCTTTCTCTTTTGCAAGCCCAGCATTGGCATTCATTCCTGATTCACTACGCCCCGCTCCCCTTTTGGACGGCGCTGTGCCTTCTCTTTGAGAGCACACGCTGTTAGGGCTGCCCTTCGGCGCTTGGTCCAAGCTTCCATCTCTCTTTCGGCCAAGACAAACGATCAGGACCTCATTGGCAATTCGCTGACAAAGAGCCCACGAGATGGTGACTCCTTCTAGTGCCACAGTACTCGTAGCAGTGACAACTTGGCTACGAGGAACGTCGATTTCCTCGCTTTTCTCGGCGATGGCAACGGGAAAAGTGTTGCTACCAGCAGCTGGAGGCGAGGAAGAGAGACCTGCCTCTTGAAGAGTTGTGGTCGGCACCGGCCCACCTCCGAATGTGGTTACCGCTTTCGAGATCTGCACCCGTAAGGGCTGCGGAGATTTTTCACCTCTTGCAGAGGCTGGTGGTAGTTGCAGCTCAGGCAAAGAAACAGTCTTCAGCACTTCCCACGTGGACACATAGCCTGCATCATAATTCTTATCCAAGAGATTAAAACCTACATGAAAGTTGACTCCTGGCTCTGTCTCATATGTGACGGTGAATGTGACTTCAAGTGTGACACATGAGGGCGAAATGGAATCAAGGGCAACTCGGACAGTAGGGTCGAGAGCCCGCTGCAACAATCTCTCTTTGATAGGATCATCCTCCCCCATTTTGTTCCTGTCATTTTGTCGTTGCAATTTAGGGGCTCCACTCGCAAACGTAGGCTTTTCCGGCTGAAGCAATTCCCAAAACGCGCGGACGACAGGCAATGAACACCCGCTTCCAACGCGGCTACGATGCCCCCGCATCGATTCAGTCGCCACGCTGACTGCCTGTCAGAGGAAACTTCCTCCAATAGATATCGAAGCCCCACCTGTGAGGGGTCCCTCACATGCTCGAGTGGTCGATCACACAACATGCAATAAGCAGGTTAAGAGCCTCCCTCTTGCGACCCAGAATGTTTACGGGTTTCTGTGGATCGCACGGAAAAGACGAAACCAGGTAGAAGGAGAATGTCTCTTGAAAATCGGCCGCTCTAACCACAGCACTGCATGATTTAAAATTTTTTCTGTATGTTTTTGGCGATCCTGTCGTGGGCTGTCCTTCCTCACAGTTCAACATCGAACAGCCAATAATCGCTCTAAGAGGCACAAGGCAGGTACGGACAATCTCTCATCCTCAGTGCAAAATGCAGCTATTATGTTTTTTCACCCTGCTGCTTCCAGAGTATCCTGTGCGGTTCCGTAGACGCACAGCAACCGTTCACTCAAGAACAATACGGGCAAACATTTCACACACGGGAATGGCAATAGCACAACGGAGTTGAAATCTCCCAAACTAGGTGTGAATGCTCTGTCTGACAGACGCGCCTTGTGCGGCGAAATTTCGATTGTTTTCAGCATGGCTATAGTGGGCAGAACTCGGTCTTGTAGAATGCCCGCCTTCCGCACGATGTCCGTCTCCATGGTACATCTCGACGAGTCTGTGCTGGTGGAGACGCTCGCTGGTGGAGAGAGATACGAACTGAGTACCGCTCGAACCCCGTACAATGTGTAAGGATGATAGCATCTTTCCTCGGACGGCACACTGTCTTGTCCCTGGCCGCGACGTCAGTTATCTCCGGTCTCCATGCAACGACGGGTGGGCTTTCTGATTTTAGGTATGTACCGTGTGAGTTATCGTTTAAGGCAGCTCCTGCTGTAGCTCTGACGACTTTTTGCGTCAACCCCGCATGTCACGTTTTTGGGTGTTTTAAGGCTTCCTCATTAAGGAACTGCAGTGCGCAACAATAGCTCAAATGCGCGATACTATACACAACTGCTTGGCCGGTGGCACCGCTCTCGACAGATAGGGAGTTGCATGTGCACGCGTTGAAACATACACATTCTAGCCTTTGCAAAGTAAGTTGACCCCACCTTTGGGTTGACGACAAGCCTAAATGACACAAAACGAGGCATCCAGAGGGCGCGCCTCTCCTGGAGTCTATTGTGGACTTCATTGCAAGAGCGATTTTTGGAAAACTTCATATCATCGGAAAAACACGTTGCTAAAAAGGTCCCAGAAAAACTCAACCTTCCTTCTCATTGCAAGGCTGTACGGAGACGGACTGAGGAAACGCTTAACGATTCCACGTAATGCAGGCCGACACACAGGCGGACGTCTGCCGTACGCACCCATATGAAGAGATAATAATCCCTGTACCAGTGCTTGCAAGTATGCACGAAGAGCGCATCTCATCGATGGTATACACACACTACCTTCCGCGGATCCACGCACTACTCGCCACAACCTGTTTCCCTGATACATCTCGCCTGACAGCGATAAGCTGAGAATCGACAAGGCTGGTCCTTGCCCCGCGAAGATCTGTCTTCACCAGCCCAATGGCCTACGCCCACAGTTTCGGAAAAACGGAAGAGTCCCCCACCCGATCACTGAACGCATTCCATGTTTCCGGTGCAGACAGTAGACACAAACAAAGACATTATCAAGTCACGTATACGTACACACTCGTACACTGGTCTCACGTTCAGGTCTCTGTCTACTTCTCTATAGGGGTATCTCGATAGAGGCGCGAAACGTAGAGGAATGGTTACACAGATCGACAGGCGCTGATCCACGTGTGGACGCACAGAATACGGCCTACACGAAGCATGTGAAGTCAAGCTCGTCTGTGGTCCTCTTCGTCTCCGATCCGAGACAAATGCTTCCCGTGCTCGACCCCTCGCGCCCGTCGTCCGTGCTGGCCGGTCCCCCCCTCTCCTCTTTTCCGCTACAAGCGATGGGAGAAACCGAAACTGGAAACGTGAGGAGACACACGCCAGTTCTCGGGCGCAACGGCTGTCTCTCTTTCTTGCCCTCCGGCTTTCTTCCTCGACCTCGTCTCCCCTTCTCTGCTCCCTGTGCCAAATTGGAGTCCACTAACAGAGGAACTCTTCTGCTTTCCCCCCCTCCCTCCCCTATGTCTCTCCCCCAGCCTTCGCTTTGCGTCCAGTCCGAAGTCGGGCCGACCCGGCCTGTTGGGCAACACACACAGGCCTCTGTTGAGGGAAAGTTGCCCCTGCAGTGTTGATTTCCACTGTGCACTTCACTGTACTGAAGAAGCGAAAACGCCTCTGTCGTTTCGAGCTTCGATTCTTTTCTCCCCCCTGCTGCAGGGGCGCTACGGAAACGAGGGAGACGCCCCCAAGGCAGGTCAGCTCCTCTGTCTTGTCGAACCTCAGACTGCTCTGCTCTCGCCTCCGCATCCATTCTGTTCTTCTCAGTGAAAGCGGGGGAAAAATCAAGGCTCGTCCAACACGACGTACTTTACAGCCGCAGCAACGACCTGCACGCAAAACGCGTTCCTCCCGAAACCATGCTCCTCAGCATTTCTGCCCTCCAACACCACGGCGACGACCGGGACTCAGCGGCAGCCGACCTTCGAGTCTCTCTCTCTCACGTTTGCAGTTCCAACCGAGGAAGACGCACTCACGCAGACCTCGCCAGAAACACTGGAGAGAGTCTTTAGTTACTCCCTTCCAGTCCACTCCCCGAGACCCCTGGCGCCCAACAAGAGCGAAAGAGGAACACACCTCGTACACCAAATTACAGAACGCCCCACGGAAGCACCAAACATCGAGACACAGATGCATGCAGCGTTGTACGGAAAAAAAGCATGTTTTTGCATGACTAGCCGTCATCCGTCGAGGGCGGAAACGGTGAGGGGTCGATCTTTTCTCACTTGAGCGACCAGGAGCAGGACGATAATCCAAGTCATGCGGAACTCGTGGTCTGCGACAACACCCAAGACGGCGGAACAGGCGAGGCACACATTGGAACTTCCGTTCAAGTCTTACACAGGTTGTCCCCGCAACCGCACTCGAGATGTTTTTCCACGCTGAATGCTACAGCGGAACGATCCACTGTCGAGAAACTCGCCAGGCACCCGCACACAGCCCGACGTGAATCTACACACCCCACACCTTCAAATACATTTATATACATATATATATATATATATATTATACATATATATATATACATATATATACATATAAGTAGCTGAAGTGAAGGAGATATAGGTTTGTGACTGCTTCACACCCGAAATTCGGTAAATGGTGAAGCCAAAAGTGCAGGATTCTTCACGATTTTCGTAGTTGGGAAAAAGCGCTTCCTTCCGACTCGAAAGCCTGGTGATTCCGGCGTACCCTGACACTGTTCGCGCCGGACGACGTTGAGGAGCTCAAGAATGCATGAATATCGAGTGTTGAGAATATCGATCCTTTCCTGCAGTTGCAGGTGGTGGTGGACCTACAGACAGCCACAAGAGAATGAGAGAAGAAGAGGCTCAGCCGAATCCTTCCTCTTTTTCCGAGATGTCCACCTATGAAACGGCGAACACGACAAAAGGTTGCATGCAGCATGCGTCCTTTGCCGTTGTATTCACACGTGAAGAAGTGATTTGTTGCATGTGACCCTCTCGCTATGGCATGCAAGACGTTTCGACAAACAAACGAACAGGCCGAGGCCAGAAGAGAAGTATCTTCGGATGGGTCTCGGACCATTTTCTCTCTTCTGCACGTCGACTCACTCGGTGCCAGAACGCCTGCCACTTGTCGTCCTCCCAGAAGAAGTCAGGCACGTCGAGGAAGTCTGGAAAACGAAGGGTGAAGCAGAAGCAAACGAGAGCGAACGCGCAAACTCCACCAACCTGTCTACTTGCAAGCAACGAGATGAAGCACATACAAATCCAAGGAAACAGCCAGAGAACGCGATAACAGAAATGAGAACTGAGGGGAAAAAGGACAGGGACTTTGCGAAAACACCGAAAAGAATCCCTCCAGGGATGCGTTTTTGCTCCAGCCTGTTCGGAACCAGTGTTCCGTAAATAAGCCAACACACATCTGTTTCAACGAGGCTGTCGCACCCCTGCAAATCGAGATCTGAATCTATCTATCCTTCTACACAAACCTATATATATATATATATAGATAGATATATAGATATATAGATATATATATGTACACGTCCACATATAGCCTTATCCACCGGAGTCGAGTATTATCCATACATCGCAGGCGTAAACAGCGTCCATTCAGTTACTAAACAGGTGGGTGTACGCACAAAGGTATCCAAGACTGGATATGTAGATATAAACCGCACCAATTCGAAGGGGAGACAAATCTGGAGCCGAGAATGTGTGTGTTTGCGCCTGAGTGAAGGCACCATCCATCGCGAGATCGAGAGACAGACGGTCGATCATGGCGCCATGCGCCGATTCGTGTGAAGACAAGATAAGGGAGAGGCCCGAGACGGAGAATGGGTGACCTTACTTTCGACAATGTTCACGTTGATGATTCTCACGGAGAGGTCGGCGAACTGCTTGTTGTATGCGTCGCTGTGTTCCTCGTCTCGCTCTTTGAGGAAGCTGGGAAAGTGGAGGAGAGACCTCCAGCCGCTCTGGTGACCTTCCTCGGCAGAGAAATCGCAGCCGAGGCGCGACATGCGCTCAGGTACTTCCTGCACTCGCGCGATGGTGTCGTTGACGAGAGCCTCTGACCCACACAGAAGTTGGTGAGAAACAACGAAGTAAAGGTGGAAAGGGAGACGCAGACGCACGACCGGAACAACCGACTGCCGAGGTCCAGAGAAATCTGCGAGGAAAGCTTCGACAAAGGAAAAGCGCTAAGGAAAGCGCCGAACATCCAGCAGTCAAGACACACTTCTGCCAGACAGGCAAAACGAAACCGATACCGAAGACGAGAAGAAAACACCCACACCGCACGGTCCCTCCCTCAACTGCCTCAGAGATCGCCATCTCGTCTTTCCCTGGCTCCCCTCTTCGACTGCGTCGCATGCGATTTGCGTTGCGGGGAAAGAGTCAGAGAGAGATCGAAAAGGGAAGCAACGCGTAGCCGGAAAAGGACCGACTCTAGCAACCGAACGCACTGCATAGGCCCAAGATAACGATAGTCAAACAGTTTCACGGTGGAAGCTGAAAACAAAGGACGCCTTCACAGTAGAGTTCTCCTGGATATATTTACGCAATTTTGAACGGCAGATAGGGAACAGAATCGACAGACCGCAAGGCGAAGAAAGGAAGAAAGTAAGAAAGAAAGTAAGAAAGTCCACACACAAGGTGGAAGAGCTCCAGCAAACGCGAACGAGAAACGGTAAAACAACTGTGAGCATAAGCACCTTTAGACTTCAAAAGACTTTTGAAAAAAAGTCGAAAGACAACCCACCCCGGCCAGAAACGAAAACAGGGCGATCGCGAAAACTCGAAACGGTGTGAGGAACTTCTTATGCATCCAGGAGAGGACCGTCGAAGTCTTTCTTCTTCTGAAAGCTGAGAGCGACGTGAGCGAGGCTCACCGTATACATCGAGGCGAACCGACTGAGCAATTGCGAAGGATGCCGCCAGCTTTTCAGAGACATCCCGAGTCTGCACCAATGCAGTCAACAATGCGATTCAGCATCCCCAAGGGAGTGCATGCACATACAGGGAGGGAAGCGGAAGAGGAGACAGCAAGAGTCGCACCTTCCAGCGAATCACGGTAGCGCCGTTTGTTTTCGGAGACACCAACGCTGAGGAGTGAGAACTGAGATGGAACGAGAAAATTCGGCAGCAAGCACAGACACGCACAGCGAAAAGTGTAGAAGCCGAGCCACCGGCGCCGGAAACCCCCCAGTGCATGCGCTGCGTCAGAAGCGAAGGACCGGGAGAGCAACGACGCATGCAGCTCGACGAAGATGCGGCGAAGACATAGCAGGACAACACGGTGAAAAGCAGAGAAGAAAGTGAAAAAAGCTTCAGAACGGCGTACCTTAAGGTAGAGGCGGTTTTGCTTGATACGTCTTCGGGGGATCTGCAACAGAGGCAGAAGCAGAAATGTCGAGAATGCCTCGTTGTTTCCTTCGAAACGTTCACGAGAAGTCCCGAGACGGCAGACGCAGAAACATGAAGCAGCCTTTGCACAGCGACAAGAGGCTGATCAGGGGAACAGAGATACACACTGTTCCTGGGCTCTCTACCTCGTACATGCACCGTGTACATGCTGATCGCGATACGCAATTCCGCTTCGATCTCTTCTTCGATACGTCCACTTTCGCCGCGTTTTGTACAGAGACTCGCATTCGCATATGGCGAGAGGAGAAATGCAGACAGAAGCCCCCGCGTTCTCGACACAACGCAGAGAGACACAGAGTAGATACACAAACAAAGACGCAGACACACACAGGCAGGCAGATCGACAGAAAAGTTCCCTGATAGACAGATCGATTGACAGACAGAAATGCGTCGCGAGAGCGGTAAGTGAACAGCTGAAGCGTCTTCGATCTCTCGATTTATCAACAGAGATGACTGTGTGTCTGTGCTGGTCTGATGCTGAGTCTCTTGTCGCGCCGGTCTCTCGAGGATGTCTGTTCCAGTCTCTGCAAGGAGTATTTTTTGGCCGGCGAAACGGCCGCCTCTCACCGCCGAGGCCGAAGACCATTTCCGGAGGTCGTCGATGTAACTGTAGAACATCACATCTTCTTGAGTCATGTCGACGCGGAGAAATCCAGCTGCAGGTTTTCGGGCAACACAGGAGACATACGCGGCACACAAGAGAGGAATTCTCAGCTGATGATGTATTCTGAACGTCGCGCGTAGGTAGTCCTCCATGCCGCACCAGATTGAGACTGTCCATCTGCGCATCTCAGATGGCCCTCGATGACACAGAGGAGACGGGAGACAGAACGCACAGAAGCGAGGGGGCCGGTGGAGAGAAGGACGAACACAGCCGGGAAGAACGTCACACGCGCGCATGCAAGGGAATCCCAGCTCGAGAGCGCCAGTTGCGGCGCAAGATGCCGCCCTCGCTGCTCTCTCTCGTCCTCCATGTAAGTTGCTCACTAGCAGAAGAGAGAAGCAGGGACAGCGCCAATCGAAGAAAGAGAGGCATTACTCGAAAACCTAAGATGGCCAGTTCCGACTCAAGTAACGAGGTGCAGGGAAGAGCTAGCCCTAGCCCAAAGTTCCACCTTGAGACTCGGCTGTGTGGAGACGCGAGTCGAGGTCTCTCGGTCGCCGCCAGTTTTGAATTTTCTCAGGAAAACGACACAAGACTTAAAGAGAGAACGCTCCTGCGCACCGAGGCAGCCAAGGTTGGAAGGGCCGTCGCAGAGGCTCCCCAGCGTCGACTGAGAACTCGCGTCTTACTCGCAAATCTTCCTAAAAACCAGACCAAGGTGCTCAGCATGTCTCTCCTGATCTCGGCGCCGCCGACGTCGCCGCCACCCCAGACGACGACAGCGCCGTTCGAGAAGACGAAACAGGACCCGGTGCGGTCTGCCTGCGGCTCTCGGTCCTTTTCATGCTCGACGCCTTCCTCTCGGTCTTCCATGTCGCGTCTGGGCTGCCAGAACAAGACGCGCGACGCGTCCCCGCCTCGCGCGGCGTCTTCCGCGAGTGAGAAGTACGCGTCTTGGACGGCCTCATCCTGTCTTCCTCTGCAAGCGCGCTTTGCTTCGGAGCTGAAGGGACTCGTCTTTCTCGCGGCGCCGGCCCAGGCGAAGGGTGAGAAGGAGCTGAACGTCGACGGCCTGGTCTCTGCGAAGCAGGTCTGACTTCCCAGCAAGTGACCGAAGAAGCCCCGCTTGTTCGGGGAGCTCTCCAGGCTCCCGAAGCACTCGGCAGGCGAGAGGGAGAAGGTCGGGGACAGAACAGCCGAGACCGCGCCGGTTTTCTTTTCTCGGCGCCGCCTCGAAGATGCATGTTTTCGCGACGGACCAGCCGTCTCGTCGTCCGACAAATCGTCGGGTCCCAGATCCCTCTCGCACCTGGCTCCGCGGTGGTCGGGACTCCTGCTGGCGCCTCGCCCCGGCGCGCCCAGAAGCTGCTCGGAGTCTCCGTCGCCTTCTTCGCGTCCTTCGCACCGCCCTGCGCAAGCGCTCCGCCCGGTCGACGAGGTCGAAGAAACGCTCGACTGAGACCGGCTGCGCGCCTCCTCGTGGAAAAAGTCGAACGTGTGTGCCTCCCGCGCTCGCAAGCGTCTGCCAGAGGCCTCCCACCGCTCGCGCCGGCGGTTGGCCGCCTCCTTCGCCTCCGCCTCCTCCTCCGCCTCCTCCTCCGCCTCCTCCGGCTCGCGTCCCCTGGAAAAATGTCCGCGGGGAGGCGCCGAGAAGTCGCGATGGAGAGAGCCGTGTCTCTTCAGGAAGCTGTCCACGGAGTCTTCGCCGGGTCCTTCCTCCTCCGACTGCACGGAGGCGGATAGCAGCGGACGAGCGTCGACGCGCCCAGGCGCCGCGTCCGCCTGTGCGGCCCAGCGCCGATCCGCCGGGGAAGCCCCGCCTGCCCGCGGAAACGCCGACGGCGAACGCGACGACCGCCGCGCGCCAGGAGCCAAGACCCGCAAGAAGGTTTCGTAGCGATCGTGGCTGCATGCCTAGAGAGTGACGAGCGCAGGCGAGGAGGGACAGCAGACGCAGAGGAAACACCGGAAACAGATGAGGGGGGAGGAGAACGAGAAGCAGCGAGAGCAGCGGACGGTGAGCAAAAGAGGAGGAAGCAGGTACGAACGAGAACAGCGAAGGAACCGCCCGAGGCCGAGAGAAAACGTGAGACAACGTCGAAAGAAAGAAAAAGAAGACGGCGACCGTGGCGGGAGAGAGAGCCAAGGGAAGGCGCGAAAGGAGAAAAAGAAAGCGCGCGAGGCACCCGACGACCTTTCCTCGCGCGAACAAAAGGTCCAAGCACACAGTCGAGAGGTGGCGGCTGCCGGCCCTGGAAGGTCCGAATGGACGCTGCAGATACTCCGCCTCGCACGAGGAGAGACGAAAGGATCAAACAAGCAACGCGGCACCCTCCTCGCACGCGCATGTCCTCACCTTCACCTCGACCACAGGCAGGTCGCTGTCCGGGAGCTCCAAATATAAAACGGTTCCTCGGTCGTCCAGAAAGCGAGCGTAGCAGTGTCGTCTGTCCATCGACACAAAGCAGAGGGCATCGACTCGCGACGTTCGATGAATCAAATCGACAGACGTGAGGGAGAGTTCGTCCGACGAGGCGAAATCAGTGTACACGGGGACGGCGACTTTCGCGCGGAACACCGAGCGTAGGGGAAGGCGTTTCTGGACCTGACAGAGACGCGCGAAGCCGAATCAACCACTCCAGACCAGACGCCGTACACAGCACCCCACACAGAGAGGCGTTCGTCAGTTCGTCACCCGTGATGTCGAGAGACTCCCGTGCCTGCGATCGCCGTTGTCTCTCCGACTCGGGTCCCGCTCCCCCCAGAGTCGTCCAAAAAGACTTGCCTCACTTACGCGATGAGGGCTTCGTACAAAGTCCGGAGGTTGTATCCCTCTGCCTGGCACATGGAGTGGACTGGAAACCACAGGCGTTCTTCCTGCGTCTCATGCTGCTCGTCCTCGAACTGGCGCAGAAACTTGGTTGTGTTCCACGCATTCTTCCCTGCAGGCGCGCGTCTCTGTCGCCTCTTGGCCCCAGAGCGCCGCAGGCTCTGTGGGGTATTCGGCGCGCCGAGAACCGCCGCGGGGACCTGCTGGGAGGAGAGCGTCGGAGGCGCGCGCCGCCGAGAAGGCGCCGGCGAGAGAGACTTCCCTTCGTCGCAGAAGGAGCCTCCGAAAGTCTCCAGGTTCGGAGACTGCGACGAGCAGCCTCTGCGTCGCAGGGTCGAGTCCTCCTCATGCGCGCTGTTTTCTCGGGGACGCAACGCGCTCGAGGAGGAGGCCAGTGCTGGTCGCTCTCGCGCGCTCAGTCGCGAGAGCCCAGCCATGGTGCCTCAGCTCTTGAGAAACTGTGGAGAAAAATCCAAGGGCCGCCTCCAGTCCTCAAGCGTTCTCCACCAAGGCGAGAAGAGCGAGAAGAGGCGAAGAAGAGCGAGAAGAGGCGAAGAAGAGCGAGAGGAGCGAGACGCCACGAGGCAACGCAAAGGCTGGAGGGCGCTTCCGTGAGGAGGAGGTGAGAAACGCCGGCAATGGGGTCGGTGGCTGAGCTGAAAACAATGGAGAGAGCGATGTAAACCGTGGAACTAAGATGCATCCTGGTCGAGGTAGGTTGAAGGGATGCACGACTCCCTCAGAGCGTCGACTTTGAGCGTTTCGAGGCCTTCGGAAGGAGACAGGGGAGCGAACTCGCGTCTGGACGGCTTAGGGAGAGAGGGAAAAACGCGCCAGCGAGAAAGTCCAAGGTAGAGAGGAGAAGAGGGTGCAAAGCCCCCAGGCGAAAGGAGACAAGCACAAGACGCGCGACGAGCGCGCACACCGCGAGAGAGAAGAGGCACCTTGCTGCCGGAGGAGAGACGGGAGGAAGGAAGAAAACAGAGCGGAAAGGAGAGAAGTTGGGACTTTCTAGGAAGCGGCCCGTTCCTTTTCCGAAGAAAGAACGAGAAGGAAACTTTCATAGCGAAAGAAGCCGTCGAGCGAACGGCGTAAAAAGAGGTCAGCGGTCGAAAAGTAGGGCGGCTTCCACGCGCGCGAGTCGACGGCAAAAATGACGGCGCCTCACAGGCTCTCTCTTTGCCGCACAACGAGCGCAACGGCCCTTGGATACAGCTCTTCGAGAATTTTAGGCGAAAGAGGAGCTGCCCAACGCGGGGAATGTCAGTGTGTGTATCCCCAGCAAACAGACACACACTCCTGCCTCTGAGGCGATGATTCCCCAGATGAGGTGGCGGCTCTCAACCGGAGCCGCGGAAAAACTAAACGCTTGCTACAGTTCTCCGGAGCGAAAGACTCAATCAACGATTTCGTTGACTCAGCCAGGACGCCTTCACCCTTGACTTAACTGTCGACGATGCAGTTCCTCTGCAAGGATGATGTTCGCAGTGCTGGCCGGGCAATTAGATCGCCGTATCAGCCTGCGGCAACGCAGAATCTCAGGGGGTGTGGTGTGTCTGAGAAAAGACTGCCTGTCGAGAGCACTGAGGCGGCTTCTGCCCCCACCGAGCAGCGAGAAACGGAAAAAGGCGGTGTGGAGTTCGCTCTTGTCTGTGGAGGAGAAGGAGCTCACGCACCCGCTTCCGTGCTCTCAAAGTAGGGGGTTCTGCGGCGTTTCTCAATGCTCTTCGTTTTGCTTTCGCGACTGTGCATGAAAGTCCTCAATCTAGGGCAGGCTCGCGCTCCCAGGACAGCAGGCAAATATAGACATTCCAGGACTCTCTGCCGAACCAGCTCACGCACTGGCCAAGAGGCATCCGCCTCTAAACAGATGCACTGGAAGAGTTGTTTCCACCCTAAATTTCCGAGAGTGACAAAGGGAAATTGAGCTGCCTCCAAATGTGCACACACACCCTTGACGGGTTGCCTGCATTGCAGTTCTCACGAAAAAACGCAAACGCAAGTGAACTCTAGTTGTCGAAACGCGGGGACTCTCCACAGGACCCGACATTGCCGCGCTCGGCATTTGCCGGCGCAAATCTGAGCTTCGCTGCCTGAAACTCGAGACCAGATTTGTAAAGAGAGGCTAAGCAGACTTATACGTCTCAGAGTGTTCCCAAGGAGGAACGGAATGCAGCCAGTGTTGCATAGACTTGCCTCTGCAAATCAATAGTGCCATCTCTTTCTACAGAGGAGGCGGAACCACACTTGGGGTTCATTGTCTGGTGGCATCTGTTCGGTGTCGAGGTAAAAATATAGACAGTTCGATGGCCGGACAATGCACCTAGGAAAGGTCCTGGAAGCTGCGCTGAAGCACAACGTGAAACTGTGCTCTCCTGGCCTTTCTATGCGTCGCCGAGTTTCAGAGGCAGTGTGCACTTTGTTTTCTGGCGAGCACGAGAAGGCTGGTCTTCTTTGAGGTGTACGAACATTTGCTCAACGATACAAAAAAAGATGCAGAAGAACTGGGGAAGTTCCATCGTCAGTGCATGGTCTCTCTGAAACAGCTTCGCTCGTGTTTGCCACTCTGCTCTCGTTTTTGAGTTGCTTTTCTCTCTCTGCCAAAGTAAAAATTGCATGGAAGCTCGGAACGCGAAGAAACGACTGCGTCGACGTATAGACTCCAAGGGAAGAGACGCCGGTCGATAAATCTTTCGGTCTTCTTCCCCTAGTCGTTCCTTTTCTGCTCTGCTTCGGCGATTCGTTTCTGCGTCCGCCTCACGCTCCTGAGGAACTCCGGCCACAACAAAGACTGCTCTTCCTCGCCCTGGACGGCGTCGAAAATCATCGCTTGGACAGAGTCGAAGGTAATCCAGTCTTCTCCTTTCGAGGATTCTCTTCCTTCCACGTTCGCCGGTCCATGTAATTCGCCTCTCTCCAAACCTATACATTTACTCTCTCCACTTTTCTCTCCAGCTGTCTCGAGTTCGCTCTCTGCATTGTCTCTGCTAGCCTCGTCGAGTGAGGAAGGAGCCGCTGTTTCCCTGGTTTGCCTCTGAGGAGGGAGACCGGCGAGGCCTTTGCCGAAGAGGTACGCGCAGAGACTCGTGTGAGAGCCTGGAGGCGGGGGCGGCAGAATTCCTTCGTCTTCGGAGAGAAACAGCGAATCCAGAGGCTTCTGGCAGCCGCGCTGTGGCCCTCGCAACCACTGAAAAACGTCCTGGACTGCGAGACGCGAGGCGCGCGAAGAAAGCGAAAATCTCTGCACGGCGGCGTTCAGGAGAGCGACCCAGGCGTCCTGCCAGTTCGCTTTTCGCTGCAGTTCCTGTTCAATCAAAAAGTCCGCTACACGCGCGTAACAACGCCTTGAAAAAGAGTCAACAGACGCTCCCGCTGACGCCCGACCGTCGGCGGGCACCACACCTGGTGAAGAAGAGAGAGACGAAGATGAAGGCGACGAAGATGGGGGAGAAGACGACGGCGACGGCGAAGAAGACCCCGACGAAGATGATGAAGAAAGACTGGACCCAGGGGAGAGATCCGAAGAAGTTGAATATCGAAGTAACTGGACGAAGAGGTTGAAGAGAGGAAGAGGCCCTAGAAGAGAGCGACGGCGTTGTACGTTCTGCCTGTCAGCCAGGAGTGTGTCTTCCCTCGCCGACGCTCCCGCTTGCCCCTGTGTCTCTTTTCTCATTGGTTCCTCTCTCCGAGCCTCTTCAGCGTCTTCTCGTCTTCTCTCCGCTTCCTGGGAAGCGCCCCGTGAGTCTCGCGTCAGCGAGGCCTGCTGGTCTTCTCCTCCAGGTTGCCGAGGGCGCTGAAGAAGGGGAAGCGCCTCCGTCTTACTCTCGAGCGAGGCCGCGTCTCCTTCGGCAGCGTTCCCTCTGTGTCCGCGGGCCGCCAGAGTTCTGTCTGCTCCGTGACCTGCGCCCTCCGCCTCTGCGCTATCCGCTGCGCGCAGGTGAAGCTCAGCACGGAGAAGGCGCTTGCGAAGGAGGTTGAAGCAAAAGTTCTTCATCTCCTCTTCCGAGGCTTTCTCCTCGAAGACTTCGAAGGGAAACTGGAAAGGCAGGTGTGGCAGCAAGACAGAAAAGTCGCGCACCGACAGCCGCAGCTGCTGCAAGCGCTGCAGAAGCTGCAGCTCTTCCTTTTGTCTCTCCCGGTCCTTCTTCCCCTGGGGCAGGGGCAGAGGCAGAGGCTCGAGTAAGAGCGGAGCCGCAGCCGACGCATGCCTCCCGAGCGCCGAACGCGAGGTCGCGAAGAACGCTGAGATGGACGACGAAGATGGACCTGCCGGAGCCTCACGGGCCACTGTCGACACTTGAGAAGCAGAGAGAGGCAACGGCGATGCGAGCGACAGGCTCGACGAGGAAGGGCAGACGTTCTCGAGGGATTCTTTCTGCTCTCTGCGTTGCGAGAGTTCTGCTGCTCCACATGGCTCACATGTCTTTGCAAGGAGGAGCAGAAGAGCCTCGGAGCCCCGGAGTCGCTCTGTGCCTAGGCAAACGATTTCCCCAGCTGTACGCACAATTTGCGGGTGAATCCATTCCCACGGAAGACTGGTTCTCAGCGCCTCTTCTCTGAAAAGCGCGTCTTTGACCCTTTGGGGAATCCCCCGCGGCAACGCCCAATCGAAGATCTCATCCGGCCGGTCGCTCTCAGCTTCCGTCTCCGACCGCCTCTGTCTCGCCTCCTCTCCAGTGGAGCCGCCAGGCGCTACGCCGCTACGCACCCGCGACCCCGCAGACCGAGACGAGAGGGACGAAGAAGACGGCGACGAAGACGATGGCAGAGTAAAAGAAGAGAGTGAGGAAGAAGGGAGTGAGAGTGGCGGATGAAGAAACGAGCTGGAAACAGAAGAAGGCCAGTCTTCTTCGGCCCTGCGCCCTCTTGTCCCCTGGCCTCCGCGGCGCGGTCGCAAGAGACCCGCAGCCGCAAAGGGCGCCAGTGCCGGTCCGAACCTGAGACGATATCTCAAAAAGCCAACGAGGAGAAGCTTCATCTTGAGAAGTCTGTACCACGGACCTCTGACGTAATAGTGACCCTTCTCAGCACCCCCTTCGTCTTGCCAGTCTCTCCTTTCTTCGTCTCTCCCGCCACGACGGATCCTCTCCTCTCGCCTTTCGCCCCCAGTGCCTCTTTCATCCTCTCGGTCCTGCCTTCCACCGATGACAGTCTGGCCTTCACCCCGTTCATCGACATCTCTCTCTCCTCCTTCGTCTCTGTCTCCTTTTCCCTCTTCTTCCCTGTCTCTTTCGTCTACGCTTCCTCGTGGTTCCTTTTTTTCCGCGCCGTCCGTTGCGTCTCTCCTCTCAAGCGAGAAGTCGCGCAAAAACAGAGCCGCCTCCGCTGCGAGTCGACGGTGGTGGCTTCCTGGGCCTTCTCGCCCAAGGCGACAGAGCCTGTCGAGGTAAGACACAAACGCGTCCGAAGGAGCAGCAGAGGAACAGGAAGAAGAGGAAGAAGAGGAGGAAGACGAAGAAGCAGTGGAACTGTGGTTTGCTTGAGGAGCAGAAGAGAGGAGAGAGAGAGAGTGCGAAGGATGCAGATGGCGATACTCGAGTCGTGGGTTCGCCGCGAAGCCCCAGCTATGGAGACCTGCATGTTCTGCGAGTCGGCCAAAGATGCAGAGAAGCGAGAAGACGTACTCTCCCGAGAGTCTGAGTCTCTCTGAGTCGTCGCCGTCCTCACCGCCTTCACCTTGTTGATGGTTTTCTCGTGTCTCTTTCAGGCTCTTTCGTTCGTCGCAGGGCCGAGCTTCTGTCTCTTCTGGAGTTCGGTTGTTCTCCACGGCCTCCAGCTTGCGTGAGGGCGACCGGGGACCGCTGCAGGACAGCGGAAGTCGGAGAGAAGCAGAGACAAGGCGCGCCGGCGGAAGAAACGACGAAGAGCCTGCCTGTGTCCGGGGAGTTCTCAGTACGCATGGGAGTCCTCCGGAGGTGGGTCGCACAGCTGGAGACAAAGAAGCAGAGCGAGGGATAGATGAGACCGACTGGGAGACCAGCCGCGGTTGTCCAGCGTCTACGGTTGTCAGTGAACGCGCTCCTTCTAGAGGCTTCCTTCTCTCACAGGAAGAAGCGAGAGAAGGAGAGACTTGCCGCCGAGAGAAACAGCCTAGAAAGGAAACGGGCGCACTCCGACCCGCAGAACCTCCAGGCCCCACGAGGCTCCGCTGGCGCCTCTCTGGGGCAACGACGAGAGGAAGCGTCTCTCGAAGAAGAGTCTGGCGAGACGCGTTGTGAAGAGTGAACAAGGCGACCTCGTTCGTCCTTGAAAAACTCTTCCCCGGAGGCAGGGTGGCTCGAGTCTTCGAGTGCGCAGGCGGCGGGAGTCCAGGCCACTGGAGGCTCCGAGGTTCTTCGTCGAGGGAGAGAGAAGGAAAGAAGTCACGGCTGCCGTCGAGTCGAAAAAGCGGAGACAAGCGACACCGGCTCCGCATACATGTTCGCGCGGCTGAAGTCCGCAGCACCACAGAGAGAAGAACGCACGCGAGCAAGCAGACGACGAGCAAACGAGAAGACAAACGAAGAAAGAGCTTGCGTCGTGAGGAGGCAAAAAGGCCGCCGGGGGGACGAAACGGCCGCGCGTCTAGAGGGAAGCGGTGCATGCAAACGTCCAGGAGTTGCTGTCTTTTCTCAAGTGTGTCTTCGCGTCCTGCCATGCGCAGAAAAAGGAAGACGTCGCGCGTCACTGCGTGCACAGGCGCTCGAAGAACCTTCACCTGATGCAGCTGTCTATACAGACAGGCGGCAGGGCTCTGCGTCGCCTTCATTTTTCTTCGCTCGAGGAGAAAATCGGGAGACAACCCCCGAGGCTTCTCCCTATGCTTCTCATGATATGCAGCAGCCAGTTTGCAGACAGTGCTGGGTTGCAGAGATACGCTGGGGAGAGAACGAAGCGGCCTGAAGAGAAGAGGGAGGCTCCTCCGCTCTTCTTTGAATCTGGAGAAGACGAGAGCAGGAAGACGCCCTGCGCTGTCTGGACAGAGAGGCGAGAGGCGTCCTTCGACTCTCTCCTTCTCCCTTTTCAGAGCAGGACAAGTCGACAATACAGGCACTGCCGTGACGCTTAGAAGCACAGGAATGCTACACACCTCGACGGGTGGTGGACGAGTACAAGCGTCATGCGGATCTCGTTCCTGAGAGACAAAGTGAAAAGTGGAACGCGAGACAGAAGGACAGAACGCGACCAGAGAGAGAGAGAGGGAAGACGAGGTGACTTGATCCGGACAACACAGGGTACACACAGCCTTATTTCGGCCTCGTCTGTAGAGGGAGCGACTTCCTTGCGCGTCTTTGTCGACTCACAGACGGAGAGCAGCCTTCTCCCTGCAACTTTCCTCTCCGCGTCGCCGGGACATACTTCCTCGTGTAGCCACGAGTGCAGAGGAACTCTGGGAGAACGGTTTCTCTCAAACGTTCCAGAACAAGCAACTTGGACTGTATTGAATGCGACATCAGTCGTGCGACGCATGCGCATGGGCGGCTGCTCTCTCGCTGGACCTTCACTCTGTTTCCACCTCCTGTGTCGTCGCCGTTAGAGACATAGTGCTGCGGCGCCGGAGTCTCTAGAGAGCAGGGGAAATAGGTTTGGGTTTAGCCTTCTCACACGGGTGTAAAATGACGCTTTTACACAGCAGAGGTGGAGAGACTGGAAGAGCAGGCTTTTGTTTGGCGGCGGCGCGCCGGCAGGCTTTTTTCCACGAACCGAGAGGAAAGTCGAGCGCAGAAGAGTGGAAGGACCGACAGCGTGGCGAAAGAATCGGTAGAAAAGACAGGAGTCTTCGAAAGGTGAAGACTCTAAAAATCGGATGGCGTTTACGGCTCCACCGCTGTCACCTGCAGGCCAAGTGCGGGGCCTGCCCTCAAAAGTACCCCTGTGTCGGGAGTTTGTCGTCAACAAGCGTCGCAGACACCTTGTAGAAATCGAAGTGAAACGACTGGAGGAGAGAGAATTCAAACTGGGGATCAAGAAGAAAAAAAGCGATAATGCTCTGGTAAAAGGCTCTGTGTGTTTCATTCTCGGTGTATTCGCGGAAACCAGCAGCAGCGCGATTGCATGCCGCGGGACTGCGATGGGAGGAAACCGCCAGCTCGTATGCCGCTGTTCGCCTTCTTCGTCTTGATTTTCTTGGATTCGACGGAACATCCACTTTCACGGCTGGGTTGAGGGGTTGCCGACACTGAAGAACAGCAAGCAGGCTTTCGTGTACCTCTCGGAACAGCACCTGCGACAGGCAACTGCACACTCTCAAGACAACACATGCACCAGCTGTAGAGAGGCTCCGAGTTTCACGCATTTGCACCTTGCAAGCGCGTGAAATGAAACTTATGGCAGAACCGTTCCGTACAGTGCAAAGGGTTTGCATGCGTTTCCGTAAGATACACGGGAAGGCGGGCTCCCGGTGAAAGGATGCTATGCTCATGCAGCTGCAGGGAGTAGATCGGGCCATGCAGCTTCTGAGTTACATCTCGACGGTAGAGTGATCGATACCTCCACGGATTTAGAGCACAAAAGCCACTGGATTAAGGAATCAGAGTTGCACGGTGATTTGAGACGGACACACAAGCGCGAGGTGAGAAACCGAGCCCGCCAGCGATTTTTATTCCACACGCTGCTGTAGGGATTTTCAACATCTTCTCACTATTACACCAGAATGCTTCTGGAGGATTCGTGGTGCGTGGGAAGGGTAGCAGGGCTCTGTGGAAATGAAGGAGGCGTGGAAAACTGGTTACACGGAACCTAACACTGTGAGATAGCGAGTGATCAAAGATATATTTTCAACGCAATGAAACCGACGTCTGGAATCTGTATCACTAAGGAAAAGGCCTTAGCCACACTGAGGAAGAAGCATGGCACCGGCTGCACTGATCACTCGAGTCCCCGTTCCTGGAGGGCCAGCTCTTGAAACTGGGGAGAAGCTGCTCGTGAATCACTGTGAGGCGGCTGACCTGGGAGTTCTTTCTGTTTAGGGGAATTTTTACTCATTGATCGTCGACCCGCCCCTCGGGTAAAGGTCACTACGTGGCTCTCGATTGAAACGCGGAAAGTTGAAAGCTTCGCTTCTACTTCGCAGCTGTGTAATTCCGCTGTGACTTTGTCACACGTAAGCGCCACCCACTTCCGGCAAGTGCCCTTCCACACTTCGAGAGCCTGCGCCACTCTGAGTATGGGGGCTGCTGGAATGGAAGTCACTCTACGTAGCAGTCGGATACTGCGAGCAAATGAGCTGTCTTTCCTAACACACCGAAGGAGTCACCGGGAATGGTCTATCGGCAAACCAGTTAGGTTTCTCTTTATGGTGAAACAAGCCTTTCTGCAGAAACGGTGGCGAGGTGGAGACTGGCTCAGGTTCCGAAAAACGTGAGCGCATTGAAAACCAGCGGCTGGGGACGGCAGCGGACCAGGTACTGGTCTATTTTTTATACTTACTGAAACACATTTCAGGCTCGCAATTGTGGACGCCACCTCGGGATTCTTTGATCGGGGTAACTATTCTACGTTATCCCCTGGCACCTCCAGCGCTGGCTACACACGCGACGCCTGTCTGCAAAAGACAGCTTTTCTTTCCGATGATATATGCAACCACACCTGTATGCACTTTACTTGGCTAGCCATAAAAGACCACACAGACAATTCAGCCATAAGCTGGCTTTGTTCTCGTGGATTTCTCTACCTTAGAGAAGGTACAACAGTTGTACGTTCTCGGTTAGCTCTCGACCTGAAAGACAATGCCAAACCGACATCGTCTCGGCCGCTGCTACGGCAGTGGCAGAACCCGCTTAATCGTACCCGCTCTTAGACTGCGACCACGGGGGGGACGCGTCGCTGCCGGCAGTGCCCGATTCCTCTCGATGTAATTATCGTCTGTCTCCCTGTTTCTCCCAAAAAGGGTCCACGGGCACTTTCCCCCACGGAAATCACAGGTGACAAGACTCATCCTCAAAACAAAAGAAAGCAATGCAAACTCGTCGAGTCAGGTGAACATATAACTGTGCGTACCGCGCGGCAAGTCTCCCCGACGCATCGTTACGCGCCAAAGCGGCGCTCCGTGCCAAAGCACAAAAACAAAAGCGGGAAGACTCGCGTGCGTCTGGTCGGCGACTCCTGCGACCACGAGCGTCAGAGGAATCTGCACACGTTCACTGTCATAAAAGCATCGCTGGCAGACAAGATACCATGTTAAGCAGCTGGAGTGTGAGGCACAAGCCACTGAGCGTTCCGCTGTCCCGAGTGACAACGCCAAGCGCGTTACCTTTCTTCGTAAGAGAAGGCTCGGGATGGAAACGCGTCGCAAAGCAGCACGGCCACCGAACACCGGGAACAAAAAAGCATTGTAATAACCATGGACGGGGCCCATCAGCCCTGGAAACGCGGGGAGGCACTTTCGCCTGCGCAACAAAAAACTCCGATGCAACAAACAAGGCCACGCGCGTGAGGGCTTTGCACGCGCATGTGACACTCCTGAGTGTGAAAAGAAAAATAGTGCCTGACACAGACACAACCGTCCAATTCTTCAGACCCCCAAAATACCGTGAGCGACAAAAAACTCGTGGGACACCAGTGGCCGCCGCGTGCTCACTCTTCCTGCCTGAAGAAAT
Organism: Toxoplasma gondii ME49; assembly: GCF_000006565.2. Taxonomy (NCBI): domain Eukaryota; phylum Apicomplexa; class Conoidasida; order Eucoccidiorida; family Sarcocystidae; genus Toxoplasma; species Toxoplasma gondii. The sequence goes on along the minus strand of NC_031474.1, from coordinate 1,567,947 downwards.
GGGGAAAAAAAGGATTTGGGCACACATGCACCTCTGCAAAAACGCACGTTCCCTATCGATAACCTTTCGCAGGGGCAACACTCTTGAGGCGCGCGCGGTTCTCCAGGCAACGGAGGAAGCGGCGGCGGCCAAAGTATCGCGTTCCTCCAGGCTGTCCCCAGCCCACCGAAAAATGGCTCTTTCTTCGGATTGCTTTTCGGTCTAGTCCAGCGGCGTACATTCACCCTAAACGCCAGGCAAATTCAGTCCTGGGACTCCAAGGAAGTCATCTGAGTCGATGTACGACAGCCCATAATGACCCTCGACTCCCTCCACTGTCCTGTTGATGAAGCATTGCAGCATGGGCGAGACGACCCAGTACAAATCTGGATCTGTCTCGAATGACACCATAGACAGCATTGCTTGGAGCAACGGACCTGACTTCGCACATGCCGAAGCAACACCGTTTTGCGAGTATTCCTCCACTTCCGTGACCATCGGGTGAGGGGGAAAGTCATCATCGACGGCTGGCTGTGGAAGTTCCAGCCTGAAAGGATAACACCGCGCACACACACACACACACGCATGTACAACCTGCAGAATACGTCCTACTACTGTGGGGTTTAGCACGACGAGACCACCTGCCGAGATACACGGTGGTTCGCTGGTAGTCATTCGAGCATACACAGATGGTTCGTTGACCCTATTCCCAACCACAGCCCGTCCCCGACAGGGTGGAAAAGCGGTTAGCGACCCAAGTGTTGCACACACGCAAAGAGGTCCGCCTGTGTTGCCTGTTTGTTCGCGCAGTGTCCAAAACATGTGTGCCGACGCGAAAGAGAGCTCCCACTCTGCACTGCTCTCCAGCTAACTGTTCGTTTCGGCGCAGGCATGTCCCGACGTTTCTGGATTGGGATGTGGGACGGCGCACCACATGGCGAGTCTCAGTCTTGAAAATCGAGAGGCACAAACAACGTTCTCGTGAGCGCAGTCTGTCGGATGTTTTACTTACGGAGGAACACCTGTGGGGTCTTTCGCTGGGCCGATCACACCGATGGGCGGCGGTGTTGGGCATTGTCTGGGCTGCACAGCCTGTCCACGCAGACGAGCACCTCCATGGTGACGTCTGCTTGAGACATGCCGAGTTCCAACGAGCGGCGCCTCGGGATAAATCGATTTCAGCATGTTCACGAAACGAGAAAGGAACAGCTAGGCGGACGGCATCACACGGGCGACCCTGGTGTTGGCTGTCGAAGAAATCGTGAGATAATGCTCAGCCCACAGTGGGTGAACGCACCTGTCAAGAAGGTCGTGCGGTTCTGTGAGTACTCCGGGAATCCCAGTTACTCAGGGCAGGAAGTGCTGCAAAATCCTGTGTGAAATATAAAAAAAGCTCTCGGCTGTGGGGAAAGAGACGCGGCCGAACAGCCTGTCCAAGACGTGGCTCCGCTACTTTTAGACGGCTTCCACAGACCATAAAACACGGGGAATCACCGCAAGGCTCCCTCAAGCTGTGTGCAAAACGTTTTCATCGTCCAATTTCCGGCATTCTACAACCACAGGCGAGAAACAAACATATGCGACGGAAATTCACTCCTCACGGGGCGCTCGTCGCTGGGATGTGTATCCTGTCGGCTGATCTCGCGGCCGGCTCGGCAGCCCGGGTCTGTGCCCTGCTCCGGCACTTCCGCACATCGCTGCAGAAACCAGGACTGACAGTGTGGGAACGTGACGGCCCGGAACGGGGCCCGTTCCGTTCCTCCCGCCGTCCAGGGGGGGCTGCACCGCGCTGGCGCCGGCCTTCATTGGTTCAGAAGCCGTCTCAAAACAAAGCAGCAAAACTTTTCGAGCAACAGATCGCCCTCGCCGCCATCGCAGCGGAGCCACCCCTTCGTCACTTGCATGTTAACCCGGTCCCGTAGCGGGGGCTAGCGCCCGGCTGCAGAAGGGCATTACAGACCGAGGTGTGAGGGCACTTTTGTCTGGAAAACGGCGTCTGAACCAGTTAACATATCACATGGAGGGGAGAGAGATGACTCTTCAAATTGTTGAAAGAATTTACGGTCCTGTCGCACGGAGAATCAAGCAGAATCAGCTAGGTTGCCCCATAACGGCACGGCGTCTCTGTCGTCGCACACTTCACCAGAGGGTACACAGGAATCTGCGGATGCCCTCTCACATGATTTGTTTATACGATGATTGAGAGCAGACAGCAATCGGTGGAAGCAACCCGACGGGTAAAAGGAGCTTCTAAAACGCTGGCCACCCGGTGGACACCCTGTAGCTATTCATTGTTTCAAACCCTTCAGGCAATGTCATTCGACAAAAAGGCACCACGAAAGAGCGTGACTGCCGCATCCTTCCGCAGTTATCGGGTAGTTCCATAATCTCACAGCCTCGGTTCGGGCCCCGCGTCGTCATGACACTTTGCCTTCTGTAACAGGGACCTCTGTCGGCAACAAGAATCCGAGGGACAAGTGTCGCAAGTAGAAGTAGGTGATTCGTCGGCTACACACTGCTTTTAAAGAGTTCTTAGTGAAGACGCGACCTCAGTACTCGGGATGAGGGACGCCCTGAGAGTGGACTTTAAGCTACAGCTTGTTCACAAGATTGCGGTCAGAGACTCGGAGGACCTGCACAAACGGGTAGGTCGTCGACTGCCTGAATCATTGTCACTCCAGTTGCTTGTTGCTAGTTGTTTTGAGACTACCTTGGCGAAGCCGAGCTGATACCAGGTGGAAATCCAGTCATTTGTTCTAGTCCCAATCAAGAAATGAAGGAAAACGACGCCAGAATCGCTTTTCACTCTCTCTCTCAGCAGGCACTTTGCGTGGTGTGCCTGTGCTTGTTGAAATTTCAGGACGCCTACTCCACCGTGTGCCCTCGGAAGGCACCATCAGCGCCACATCAGTGGCCAGGCGCTATGGTTATGTGAGAAGAAACATGTGTTTCACAAATTTTCCCCCAATAGCAGTGTGTTAGCGCTGGCGCCCATGAGCTTCCAAGTGAGTGGCATATTACCGTAAACAGTTGAGTGTGAGTTAGTTGCCTTCGTGAAAACTGAAACAGCTAGTGCACGTAACTCTTCCCCACCATCCTAACGTGATTATGATGACGCCTACAGTGCCTAGAAATAATATACAACGAGCAAATCGGCAGCAGCTTTCGGCGGCTGCTGACACGGAGAGTTCCTGAAACGTCGGTGGCCCCTAGGGACCAAAATGTACGTACTCTTTTCTTAACAGACCCACCATTCTACTTCTATTCTTCTTCCTAGTTTCTCTCAGTGCAAAGTTATGCTAATGGGGTGCGCTGTAGGACTTCCGAACCCAAGCAGTGGATGCATTTCATCCAGGCCTGATGGATCAGCTGGGCCACTATGAAAAAGCACGTTGAGCACGAGGCGGAAAACCGGCGGGACGGAAAAGTCTATGTGCAGGTAGCGATTATCTGCCAGTGATCCGGCGCACATAATTCGCCAGGCACCGTGTCACTGCTCCGTTTTGTGAGACACCCTCTGGAGTGTCAAACACCTTGTAATCGGCGGACCTGAAGCAACACACCCTGTCCGTATATAAAAACCCCTGAAACAAAAACGTGAACGTAGTGGAGCAATCACGCGCCCTTTCTTCTGGAGATAAAATGGAAAACTGGGGATTCTAGTTGGTTTGACGGGCAAAACACACTCAAAATCTGCCCCTTCAACGAAGCTCGCTCGCTCCCCTGTATAAGGCGGCTCCGGTCAACAGTGAGTCCGTTGCTTTGCAATTTTCGGCCAGACTCATAAAGCACCCGTTGTCATGCAATTTCCCATGCGGTTGAATTTTCGTTCCAAGCTTTCTCAGCAAGTGCTTCCTACGATTGCGAGGCGTCCACGAAGCGTCTTGGTTTACTGTTTTCTTTCCAGTCCAAAGTGTATGGGACCGTCTTCTTCCCGTGCTGTTGCCGGCCGTGTACGCGGTTCGGCGAGGTTGCCCTAATTGTCTCTTGCATGTCCAGGGTGGCGGTGCTGTGCGTGCAACCGTCTCTCGCATTTCTCACCTTTTCCGTGAATCTTGGGGCTGCCAAGTTGCTCGTGAACACCTCGGACAGATTCGAACCATGGCGGCGATTGGCATGCCCCCACACATTTTGGCGTTGTTTCAGGCACGCCCCCCTTTGGACCCGTTTCCGGCCTTCAAGAAAAAGCATACCCGCGGGTACGTAGGCCTGGCAGACTATGTGAACAAGTTTGAGAGTGGGCCGCCGCCTCCCACTGTGCCCTACGAGACTCCCAAACAGCGTCTGCTTCGTCAGAAACGCGCGCGTTTGCTCTCGCATCTCTCGAAGCAGAAAGAGCTCATCAAACAGTACAACCCGAAGGAAGACAAGAAGTTGACGGGCGACCCCTTTAGAACGCTCTTCGTCGGCGGTATCAGCTACGATACAACCGAAAAGAAGCTCAAGCGTGAATTCGAGCAATACGGAAGCATCAAGCGCGTGCGTCTCATCTATGACCGAAATGGGAAGCCGCGGGGATACGGCTTCATCGAGTTTGAGAATGACAGAGACATGAAGGAGGCCTACAAGAATGCAGACGGGAAGAAGATTGATGGCCGCCGTGTCTTGGTCGACGTAGAAAGAGCGCGAACTGTCCCGGGCTGGCTTCCGCGCCGCCTCGGCGGCGGACGCGGCAAGCCTCGTGGTTCCAACACAAAGCCGAAGAAGCCTCCAATGACTGCTGGACATCTCCAGCTCTCGCTGTTGCCTCCTCTGCCCACTCCTCCTGATCCGGCGACTCTCATGGAGAAGAAGCGACGCGACGAAGAACGACGGAGGGAGAGAGAAAGAGAGAGAGAACGCGGGCGTAGCAGGAGCCGAGAAAGAAAGGACCGGAAGAGGTAGGCCAAGAGAGTCTAAGAGGTCCCTTCCGACCCGGACAATCCGCCTCATGAGGATGTGTGTCATGGTGTGCAGTTGGATGTTTTACAATTCTCCTTCATGGCCATAAATCACGCTTCCTGTGGGCGTCATGTCTGTTTGTCGCAAGACGCATGCGTCGTCTGAGTCTTGGAGTCCACCTGCTTTGTAGCTGACTGTTGCCGTTGCTTTTACAGGAGTCCAGGGCGCGACCGAAGCCGGAGTCGAGAGCGAAGGCGATGAATACACTTTTCCGGACTACGGCCTGGTCTCCGAGACCTCTTGTGGCTTTGCACCTGATTCGAGCTTGAGGTCAAGAACGGAGCACATGCCTCCCAACTCCTTCGGGAAGCGAGCCGACATGTAGATGCGTTTCTGTGTCACGAAGGAAGCAGGTGGAAAAGTTACCCCGACAGGACTCGCAGAAGTGGAAGGGTCGTTCGGGTTCCGTGTTCAGGCCGCAGTTTATATCGTTGGATTTGTCTTTGTCACGGTTGGTCGGGACCGTGCGACTCGCGACAGTGCGTGCGTCAAGTGGGTGAAATGCCTATTCTTCTAGGAGTAATGAACAGATTTCACTGTAGGACAAGTGGCGCCATATCCTTGTACAGCGCGCTTGCACTTTTTTAAAGCACGGATGAAAAAGACTGCTGAAGCACGGCTTGCCTTTCCTCTTTACGTTTCGTTGCCTCATCTCACGTTTCTGTTCGTTTTGTCTTCCGAATTGCAATGCACTCTGTCTTTAAAAAGTCTTGCACAACACTCTTGCTCGACTTTTTCCGCTGCCCACTGCCAAGATATTCCCGCCGCGTCCCACCGAGCGGCAGAGCAACTCTAGGCACAGAATTCTTGCCTGCTGGTCTGGTCAGTTCTCCTCGGGTGGATTCTCGTAACCTACAAAATATAGCCCCGTCAGCAAACAAAGCGACTATTGGTAGATGGAGAGTGCAATCAGAAACAAGCCACACAGTTGCCAACTTAGAACTATCGAGGAGACACTGTCACGCTGTGCCCGCCTTTGAGGAACATAGATGTGTCCAGCGCTCGAGGATAGAGCAGCCAGCTTGGATCCTCTAAGTAGAAGCCTTTAACTGGAACACACTATGGATTAGCGGAACCGTGTCCTCCTTGCCCTTCAGAGGTTGTTATGAGGAAGCGGAGTTGTTCGTCTTGTGGAAGAGCCACACCAGCGTTCTGCTGATTCGCTGAGAGATACAGAACAGCTACCGTCGAAGACGCCATAGTTATCCTTCTGGCAGTAGCTGTGTCCCAGCAATAGTCATTGTTTCCCATCCGGAGCTCTTCTTTCACGAGAACTCAGCAGACAGAAACCATTAGTTCCGTGGCACTCTGGCTGAAAATCGTTCAGAAAAGCGGGACGAAACTGCGGATGCCATTTTCTGTGTAGTACTAATCTGGACAGCAATTCGGTAGCAGATCACAGCACATCTGTTACTGTTGTTGTCCTACGAAGTGTTACGCTCCACTGTTGATATCCTGCGCCATGGATGTCAAAATCCTTGTCGCCTGCCAAAGAGCCGTTTGTCGTCAACAAGTAGGACTATATAAACTCGAGACATGGGTCCCCGCCATCCCACCTGTGTCTGAAAAGGCAGTTTCTTTCAGTTTGTTGTTAAGCCGTATCTGTATCCCTTAGCCGGTGGAACAGGCAACTTACTGCGTCGTTTTCAGGTTTACTCATCTGAGCGCGGAAATCTAATCCAGTGCTTTAGCAGAAAGTTCTTCTCGATTGCGAGTAACTGCATTGGTTTGCTTTGTATATCTGGGGCCACATCTCCAAAATCTGGCAGGAGGTGAAGACAAGCGCTTTTGCTCGCTTTCTCTGTGTAGCATATGATAGACGTCTTTGTGGTGGTGAGATCAGTGACTGTTTCATCTTGATTGAATAGGTTGAGATCCCGCCTGAGACATTTCGTGGTTTATGCCGGTGAAAAAAGTTGAGTATTCTGCGCTAGTTTTAGGAGAGCGTTTCATACAACTCGGCACGAAACACCGGATTTTGCAGAAAGAAGGGGCCCTGTGTGTAACTGCCATCAAAAAACTGTGCATGTTGAAAACGCGCGTGCGTGAGGCAGTCTCAAGCCGCACAGGTGCGGAGCCCACGAGGAACGCCATTCGTGCTGGTTGGAAAAAGAGGGGACTCTCAACTGGACGTCACAAATGGGCTGCACAACAAGTTGAACAATTTTCTATGTATCGTCCGTCAAATGCGGCACTCCGCGTAACCTCCTGTTTCCTCCCATGCGACGACCTATCTCAAGCAACCGGAAGCAGGAATCAAAGAAACGAGCACACGGTAGGCTTGTAGAGCAAAGCCGCTCGGTGTACCAGAAGTTCAGAGCGTATACAAGACAGGAATCCCAGCAGAAAACGCGCGTTTATTCACCGGCCGCATGTGCCTCACAATCGACGCCACATGCCCACTGTGACTTCCCTCCCAAGCACGTTAGCGCTTAGGTCTTCTGCGACGTCTTTCTGCCTTTCTTATTCTTACGTCGGGGTTCCCTCCATTCCTCGTCTTTCTCAGCGTCGTCGAGCTCGTTGATCCTCTGCGTTTTTTTCCACGCGTCCACGGCGTCGGCAGGAAGCGCTACATCGATTTCGTACGGTCCTGCAGGCTGTTCGTTGATGACCCTGTCTCGGAGGAATGGCGGACAGGACGCCACGACTTCTGCATGGAAACTCGAGCTCTTCGGAATCCAGTTTTCCTCCGGTATGTCCAGAAGTCTCGCGGCTTTCAGCCCCTCCAAAGACCCAGTCTGCCAAGGTGAAAAACGGACCAGGGCGTCAGTAGAGTGGCGGCAGCGCGGGAAGAGCCGCATCGGGTTCGACGTAGCGGAGAAAGGAGAGAAACTCGGAGTGGCGGTGAGTCGAGGATCAGATGCCAAAGCCGCGGTAGAAGAGTCAGACGGACAAAAGCGACCCGCCGAAGGAAGAGGGTCGGGAAGAAACGCATTTTGTTGCGCAGACTGCCTCCGGTGCTTGTCCAGGAGATCGAGGTGAATTTGACGATCGACGGCGTTGACATGTTGGACGAAATCTCGAGGCGTAAGCGCGAGGAGATTCAGCCCGTACGCAGACGACCAGAACTGGGTCGACACCTTGATGCTCGTCACGCTTCGTGCGCTCCCCCACTTCCCGCTTTTCTTCTCTCGCGCGTCTCTGCCTCTCTCTTTCGCGTCGTCCGGCTCCTCGCCCGCGTCTCCCCGGAACGCGTCGCCTGCCTCCACCTTTTTGTGGAAGTGGTAAGCCATGAGGAGGAAAAGCGGAACGTCGAAATGGCCCCACAAACTCCAGGTGAGAATCGTCGACGCCGCCAGCGGGATGAGCGAGTGGCGCTCCAGGTCCCGTACCAGCGTAGACAGAATTGCCTTCCGGAAAGGTCCGGGCCAAATGCCCATCTTCACCAAGTCGTGGAAGGCGAGAACGGCGACGTTCGACGGGACGGCCGTCGCGAAGCGCTGCAGCGCGGGCAGGAGCGATGCCAAAAGTGGAAGCGAACGAACAAAGTTCCTGCTGATGCTGTGCAGAAGGTAGAACAGACTCTGCGGCCGGTGTGTCCGCGCCAACAGGTCGACAGAAGTCTGCATGATCTTGTTGTTCCGCTCTGTTGAGGACACCGCCGTATGCCGCGACTCGAAGTCTGCAAGAAACGCACAAGAAAACACATACACGAACCGGCTCGTCTACGCTCCAAGACGTGTACTGAGTCCCCCTCTAGACTCCCTTTCCACTCCCACAAGCACTACCTAAGAACTTGTGAGGTTCGCATACAGAGGGTTTCTTGGTATCGAGGCAAGCTCTAAGGGAACATCCCGTCTTCTACAGTCCAGTGTCTCTCTCGAGTCCTTCTTCTGTGGCTAATTCGTTTCCCCTTTCGTTGCCTGAGAACTCGAAGGTTCGCACGCAGCGCGTATGTATGTACTTATGTATGTATGTACGTATGTATGTATGTATGTATTCCTGTAGGCGTTTTTTTAAGGTTCCGATGCAGCGCGTATGTATGAATGTATTCCGGTAGTCTTCTTTAAGGGGACGACGCACTGGACAATGCAAGCCGCAAAACAAGGAACCGACATCGGCAATCTAACAAGACAGTTGTCCATGCCTTGCATGTTTCGTCTGCTCGGCAACGAGGTGAAAGATCGAGTGCCGTCTTGAGTCGATTTGAATCCGCCTGAATCCACCGAAGCACTTACTGCATCCCCCAGGGGCGTTAGCACCAGCTTGTCTCTCTTGGTAGAGCGTTTCCTCCAAAGATGCGGCAGGCGTCGCCGAAGGCGGTAGCGTCGCCACACCTCCTGTCCCATTCGCCTGTCCACCATCGGGCATCGCTTTCTTTTTCCGATCTCCTTCAGTGAAGAGGAGACCCTTGATGCAAGCTTCAGTTAGTGTGTCGTCGCGGAACTCGAGTCTCGAGAAGCCGATCAGCAGCTGCATCATCGAGTCGACTGTGGCGTGGCGGAGGACCCCGGAGCTCGCCAAGTGGCGCGCGAGTGCGTGAGCGAACGCGGGGTCGCTGTAGCCAAGACAGCCAAGATTGTACATGGTTTCGCACGCGAGAGGCGTGGAAAGGAGACCCAAGTTGGGCCGCAGGGCGTCGCAGAGAGCGCGGAGCAAATCGTGTTCGTACCGGCGCGTTGCCTTCAAGGCGCCGACTGCATGCGCCAGCGTCGTAGCTCCTCGCCGAGATAGCGAGAACGAATGTGCAGGAGCCGCAGCGAACAGAGACGACAGCGGCGCGACTCGAGGGGTCGCAGGGGCGACAGCCGCAGAAGGACGCGAGGCCGGAGGTGGAAAGAGAAACTGCGGAACCTCGTGGTCCACCAGGTGCGTGAGGACGCGGTAGACGATGGACGAGAGGTCAATGTCTTGCGTCCGGTAGAAGATGCTTTCCAGGCGCAGGTACCAGAGGAGACTGCTGAAGCCAAAGGGCGGAGAAAACGGCGGTTCGCTGAATTCGCTCCGCTCCAACTCTGCTCGTTCGAGCTGCAACTCGGCGCAAGCCACCGAAGTCACTGACGTATCCTGCTCTCCCTGAAGTGACGGCGTGATGGCCTCTGCTGTCTCCTCTTTTTCCCCCTCTGTCGATCCACCGTCCTGACTCCTAACTCCGGGTCCTGCATCTGGCTTCTCGTAGTACCACCCGCCTCCAACACTCCTCCGTTGTTCCTCCAGAGCGTTCTTCTTCGTGATCACCTGCCACGGCGTTCGTCGCGTTCCCGCGGCCAGTGCGTTCGAGCTCCGGTCAGCCACCGCCGCAAGACTGTCCATCTCACCTTGAACTTCCTCGGCGACGTTCCCCCAGTGCATCCCCGTGGCTCGTTTGACCACTGCCGTGTCGCGAATTCGCGCAAATGCGCGGTGCTTTGCATTTCGCTCCGTTTCGCTCATGAACTGGGAAGCGAACTGGGTGGCCAAAGTTCGCTGCGTTTTCTGCGCTGCGTCTCCAGTTCCCTCCGGGGCTCTGTCCGAACCCCCAGGCTCCAACAGGAGAGCCCGTGCGAGCAGCGGCGCCGCCTCAGCGACTTCCCGCTTGAGAAGAAGAAAAAGTTCGTCGACCATGTCCGCTGCTGCGATTTCCTGCGGCTCGAAAGCGGCGCTCAGAATCTCCTGCGCCCGACAGTTTCCGGCCTCTGTTCCCTTTACGCCTCCAGACGAGGCAGAGGGAGAAGCAGCGAGGGGAGAGTCGTGACGCGCCGCCAGAATCTGCAGCCAGACGTTCTTCGGCAACTTCCACCGGTTGTTCCGCTTCTCTATGTTTTCTGCTTGTCTCGCGCGCTCACTCGCCTCGGCGTCCGACCCCACAGGACCCCTGCCGCCCTCAAACACACTCGGATGCACGCGTTTTGAGTCGACTTGCTGGTCCAGGCTGTCTCCTGTGGCGCGCGCGTTTCCGTGGATGTTTGTGGCGCGGGGCGGTGCAGGTGTGGCGGGCCGCGGGGCTGGAAAGGCGCGAATGTCGTACACGAGGGAAAGAAGCGAAAACGTGAGATGCGCAGCTACGTCGAAGTATCCGGCCTGTCCAAGGTGGCGCACGGCATAACCAAAGAAGTCCCAGAGTCGCGCGTCGGAGACAATGAGATGTCCTGACGACGAGACGCGAAACGTGGACGTCACCTGGTTGAAGATGTCCTCTTTCTTCAGCTTCTTCCGCCTCTCGCCTTCGCCGCGGCCATGTCTCTCTCTCTTTTCACCGGTCCTCGCCGTCGCCTCATCTGCTTGTCGGACTGTGGCGCAGAGACAGTTGTGAACGAAGAAGAACGCAAACTGGTCAAGGCACCACAGTCGCTGCTCAACCGGCAGCGACGGCAGCTGAGTAAAGACAACAAAGGCGGGGCCGAAGGCATCCACGTCTGCCTGCGTAACCACAAACGCGCCTGTCTCTGGCTCCTGCGGGGGTGCTTCCTCTGTCGGTGTTTGGGAGTCAAACGAGAACCGGGCCAGCTCTGTGGGTTCCGCGGCTCCCTGCCGGTCTCGCGCTCTGCAGGGCTTGCGCTCGGCGTCTGAAGAGGGACTTTTGGCTAGGAAGGCTGGCGGGAGGTCCAGAGGATATGGCACCGCGGCGGCGAGGGGAGTGAACGAGAGGGCGAGACGAAGCGTGCGAAGCTGGAGAGCAGGGTCTCCTGCACACCCCGCTTTCAGCCCAGAAATGAAGAGTCGAATCGCATGGCTGCGCCACCAAACGCGCAGCTTCTCTTCGTTCTCAGCAGAAGGAAAACGATCCCGGTTCGCCTCCAACTCATGCACTTCCTGCAGCAACCCACCGATCCACGGAATGCCTTCCAGATGCTTCAGCAGAGCCGCGCCGCTCAACTCGTGCCTCCCGTACAACGGAGAAGAAAGAGCACACGAAGGCGAACGGACAGCGGAAGAGGCAGACAGGGAAGAACAAATCGAAGAAGAGGGAGAGGAAGAGAGAGTAGAAGAGGGTGGAGGTGGAGGTAAGACTGCAGAACCAGAATCCGAGACAGAAACGAGGCTTAGAGGATCTCGACGAGTACAACTGTCGTCGTCACGACCTTTCCTGGAAAAAACGTTGGGTCTCCCGTTCCCTTCGTTAAAGGCATCGAAAAGGTTTTCGCCTTCCGAGGAGACCGAAGAGCCCGGAGGAGCGGAGTAGAAGGCAGAAGAGAGAAATACAGGGGCAACATGGGCGTCAGCCAACAGCGTCTGATCTTCTTCTGGAGAACTTTCAGTTAAGGGCGTCTCCTCTCCTCTCTGGAGAGCGATCTGCGTATAGTCACGCGGACTGCAACCCCCCACCCACACTCGTGTATCCGAAGCAGAAGGCAGAAGCGGCGAAGAAGAAAGAGATGAGGCGACTCGAGGTCCGCGGTACGCCAGACGAGGAACGCACGGCCAGGAAGAGTCAGTGGCAGCAAAGCGAGACGGCCGAGACAGAGAAGCGCGAGAAGACGAGGCGGAAGAGAGAGAACCGATGCCAAAAGGCGAAGAGGAGAACTGCCGACTCAAAATGAAAGTTCGCCCTCGTCTTCCAGAAGAGTATGGAAAAGAAAAAACACTTGTTTCGTTAAACAAACAGCTCCATCTCTCTCGCGGCTCGTCGCCGCCGCAATACACCCTGGAGCTTGCTCTGCCCTGGAAACCGGAACTCCAGGGCGGTCGGCACCCGCCTTCACCTTTCGTCTCCGTCCGACGGGCGCCAACACTCGCCTGTTCTTTGTCTCGTTTCTCTGGCCTCCATCCCTCGTCGAGTCGTTCTTCCCAGACTTCTCTCGCCTTGCTTCCTTCCTCTCCACAGTTAGTCACTTTCCTCCCTTTGGGAGCTGCTCTCTGTCTCCGATCTCCCCCGAGCTCGCTCTCTCGCGCTTCGCTGAAAGGCGACTCCCCGGCGGCACTGTGTGGCGGCCTTTCCACCGCGAGAGAGAAGAGCTCTGCTGCGTCTCTCGCCTCTTCTCTCGCCTCCTGTCTCCTGTTTCCGAGCCTGGTGGGGCGACTTCTCCGGAATCGCCTCATGCAGCGAGGGATCGGACCCGCGAGGCAGCCGCCTTCAGAGGAAGAGAGGGCAGAGATACGTCGCGTCGCTTGCATTTTAGAGAGCACTTAAAAACCGAGAAATTTCGGAAAAAAAAAATCAGCCTTCCACCCTCCGCGCTCGACTTTGGAGCGCTCCCTCTTGCACCGCGGACTTTCTACTTTCCTTTTCCTTCCCCGCCTGACTGGTAGTTTTCGTATTACGTGTGTACATAGCTGCTGAAGAGAGAAGTCAGTAGCCAGTCCTTGCCTCACTCAGCACAGCCGCCATCCCCTTGCTCCTGCGCCAAGCGCCAGATGTTTCTGCAGGACTCGTTCGACGCTAGACGGAGAAAAAAATGGGGAAAACGAACAGCACAGGCAAAGTGGCGGAGCGTGACACACACCCGGGGTTTTTGCGCTGCTTCTCGAGCCTGTCGATCGACGAGACTGCACTGACGATGCGTGGAGCGAAGGAAGAAGGACCAGAGCACAGCAGAAGTGGAGACGAATAACGGAAACAACGAAGGAAGAGAAGACAAGGAAGTTTTCCCTGCATCGAACTCCCGGAACAACCCCAGGTGTGGACAGCTTGGGGGGCGGTGGCTGCGACAACGACGGGCAGGGGAAGATGGCAGGACAGCGCAGAAATGACACAGATTTGAGGAAGATGAGAAAAACAAAGGCCTCGAAAGACGATCCGAGTAAGCAGAGAGTGCTGCGACAAATCAATGCATTTCCCCTCAAATGTGAGGCGGAGGAAACGAGGGACCCCGGCGGACGGATTTTGAGCGTACACTGTGGACGGTGGCCGGAATCCTTGATAAAACGCGCGAGAAGAAAGGCGAAAGTGTCTGTTGTTTGAGAACAAAAGATCTCCCCGGCTTGACCCCCGGGGAGAGAAACAGCGGGACCGCGACGGTCTCCTCTACGCCCTCTCAAAGAGCATCGAGGTCACGCATGTCGTTTCTTCCTTCGGGGCATTCCCCAAGAGAGAAACCTGCCCACGCATATGACAAGAGAAAATATCCCTTCCGTTTCGCCATCGGGGAGTTAACTGTCCAATGAGAAAGAGGTTTTCCACTGCATGCAAAGAGCGCCTCTACAACAGAGCCAATCCTTCACGACAGAAATGGCCAACCCCTCCCCCAGCAGAGGATTGGCGGCGCCCTCGACTCACGAGGGGCCATGTAGCCAGCTGTTTCCCCATGCAACGGAGAAAGCTGTTTCCGAAGAATGCTCTTCCTTTCCAGATGACCACAATTGTGCGAGCGCCTGTCCTCCCAATCCCTCTTCGTCCTTCTTCTCGCGGTGTTGTGGAGTACCTTCGCTCTTTGCTTCTTTCTGTCTGCGTGTGTTGATGCGGAAGCCGAGTCAGTCCGCTAGGCGTGTGCCTGCGAGTCCTCGTACACATGTTAGTGTGAGAGGCTTAGGGGAGACGAGAAAGGTAAAAATAAAGTCTTTGGTCAGAAGAGAAAGGGTAAAGGTCATTCTCTCCGGCGTGTCTCCTCCAGGTTTCCTTTTCGTCGAAAAGGCACTCCAGAAATACGCGCCCACAGCCTGCAGCTCGTGGACAATCGAGAGGAGTGTCGGCGCCGCCTAGACACAGCGGCCAACGCGCGGTGAGGAGACAAGGGAAAACAGATCCGAGTTGCAAACGACGCATCGAGAGAGAAAGAGAGACTCTGTGCGAGCGACGTTGAGAGCAAACACAAAGAAAACCTACATTACGCGGGCAGACTTGTCGGTCAAACCCACCGCGAGGACAGCTTGCTCGCGTGCGCGGTGGACTTGCGTTCAAGGTGGCAGAACATCGGTGAAGACAGATCTGTTCTCTCTACTTAGAAACGGATTGGAAGCGCGGTTCCATTTCCGGTCTCATTCGTCTCATCTAAGGGCTTTCAAAGGGGGCGGCACTTCCTTTCTTCCTTTCAGTTGAGACATGCTGCCCGCTGTGACCTTTGACTCAACTCTGGACGGAAGTCGCTCAGGTGCCGGTCCCATCGTCCTGGAAAAGGCCGCTCTGAGACTGGCTTTTTGCAGACATTTTCTGAGATTGTAGACCCTACCAGTTCGACTCCTGCTTAGATTTTGAGGGACGTCGTTCACTGTGTCCAAGTGCTCTTGTGCTTGCATTCGTGCCGGCTTGTCCAACGGCCGCCTCCCGTCGCAGGTCCCTTTTTTCAGTCATTTATTAACGGATTTCCCCGCCATTCTTCCGCCATTTATCCTGGCTCTCCGCTTCTCGTTCACCGCGGCTCCAAGTGAGAGGCGCGACCTCCATAGCGCTCTTCAGACGGTGGCTAGAAAGCACAGTGCGTCGGAAAGGGCCTTACGTTGCGGTGACGACAGGAGACTTCGAAAACGGGAGGCAGGAGACGGGAAGGCGAGGAACAGACCGGACAACGGAACTCCACTGAACGTTCTAAGGCAACGACCAGGGTCGGAGTTACGCATGTGCGACATCCCAACAACGTGACTGCGCATCGGGCACTTTGTAGGCTTCAGGGGCGCAGAAGGCGAGGACAGAGAAACCGGGGACGCGAGAGCGAAACACCGTGCAGAAAAGGAAAAGAGACACGTACGAAGACATAAGAGAGCAAGAGGAGAGCGCGGAAATGTGGAAGTTTCTCAGCCGGAGAATGCAGAAAGGACGGGTAGACACGAGAGACACAAATGAACGTACCTGTCTAGCGCAGGTTCCGTCTACTGAATTCTGTCGATATGCGTGATAACAGGACTCGATGGATTCAAGAGAAAGGGAAGGCGACTCGATGAGAAGAACGGCGAAGAGGAACGCGGGAAAAGGGTCGTCTGAAGTGACACAAGTCGCAGAGATAGGGGAAGGCATGCAGCAGAAAAGAGTTTGAGAACCAACTGAAGAGCAGGGGATGTGGAACGAAACGAGATGGAAAGAAAAGCCCACCCGAGTCTAGGAAAGTGGAAAGACAGGGAGCGGCGAAACAGGACTTTCTTGTTTAAATGAGAAACGAGAAGTGAAAAAATGACGCAGAACCCTCACGGATGTTCGTCTGGATGGTGTTCATGTGAAGCTGAGTAATCTCAAGACGCATCTAGATAAAATGCTTGTTCCAAACCAAGGAACGTGTAAAGACGTCTAATGCTTGAAAGCATGCGCGTAAATCTCGTTCGTCATCCGCTTCCTCCTCTGGCGAGAGTGCCCAAGATGCAAGGGGCGTTATAAACCATGTAAGCATTCTTCTGATTTCCGTGAACAGAGTTACAAGAAAAGTATCAAGACGTCTCCAGCTCTCCATGGCGATGCAAAGAGCCCCACGAAACTGCACCTGACTCCTTCAAGAGAAAAAAAGGACGGAAGCGGACAAAGCCACACAACAGATTGCCTACCTCTTTGAAGTGAAATAAGATGAAGACGGCTACTGGTCTTCTCTTTCCTAAGTCGCGAAGACCAAGGGAGAAAGAGGGGAAGGCACTGTCTTCCTGCAACGAAGTTGACAATCGAAGGCTGCGTTTCGATCGGGTTAACTCGCGTCCACAACACGCTCCTTCGGTAGCGAATTCCCCGATCTCCTCTCCATGTTCCTATTCTGCGTCTCCCTTTTCTTCGTCGTCATGTTCTTCAAGTTATTCCACCTATGGCCCTTCCCAAGGTACCCCTTCAGTCTCTCTTTCCACTCCTTTAGTCTCCTTTCTCCCTTCTTGCCCTGGTTCTTCGTACCTCGCAGAACCAGCCGACGCTGTGTCTCCCACCGTCGAGTCGCCTTCTGCAGAGTCTTCGCCGTCTTCTCCCTTGTCTTCCTCGTCAGCCTGTTCCTTCTTTACGTCGTCTGCGGCCGCAAGCGCGCCCTCGGCTCAGGCAGAGCGCTTGAAGACTCAGGCGTCGCCAACAGTGCGCAGAGGAGTGGCGTACAGGACCTTCTCACAGAATTTCTACGCAGGTCAGGGCCAGGCGGACGACATCGTGATTCCATTGCACGTGACAAAGGCGGTGTTTGGGACGAGCCTGCGGAGAAAGAAAGGGTGGGTGACCTGGTACGACAGCAGGACGCATCGCCTGTCTTCAACGTCGATGGGGCAGTGGGTTGCGGAGTCGAGGGCACTCTTTCTTCTCTCCCTGCGTGAGGGTCATCGCGAAGGCGAAGCGCGCCTCGGAGGGGTCATGGGGACTGAACTTCGAGGCAAATGGACGAGCAGCCGTGGCCAATCGCGACCTCAGAGGAAGAAGAACCACCAGTCGACCAGAGCAGAGGGCTGCATAGTCGTCGGAGAACAGGAGAAAGAGAAGTCCGAGGATCGCTGCCCCCGGGAAGGTGAGGCAGTGCCCCGTGAAAGACTCGAGAGAAGGGAAGGCGGCGAACAGCAGGAGAGAGACTGCGCGCGTGCAAGAGCCGGCGAAGGAGAAGCACAGAACAATGAGGAACGAGGTTGGGGTGTGCGCTCGACGGGCCTAGAAGAAACGAGCATGACAGGCGGGAACAGAGAGGGTGGTGAGGGTCGTGGGGGACAAGGAGGAGACCCGGGTGTCATCCTGAGCAAACAGAGCGTTTTGGAAACGGAACTGGCAGACGAGAAATTCAGATCCAGACACGGAAAGGAAGTGAGAGAAGCGCGGGGGACCTCTTCACCCCAGCAGAGAGGCAGGGCTTCCTGTGGATGCAGTTCGGCTGCGCTTTCCAGCACGCCTGTCTCTCCTTGCTTTGCTTCCTCGCCAGTGTGTTTGTCTTGTTTGTCGGCTTCCACCTTCAGCTGCACCTCAGTTAAATCACGTTCTTCGGTTTCTCTTGAGGACGTCAGCAATATGTCGACGTCTCCGAGTTGTCCCGTCACTGGCGGGGGCTCGTCTGCGTGCATGTCTTCGTCTCCTTCGTGCTCGCCTCTCTCCTCCGCGTCTCCTTCGTCTGCGCCTGCCTCAGCGGTGGGATCCTTGTGGTGGAATTCGCGACGCCTGAGCTCCTTCTGTGAGGGCAAGAGACCCCTCCGTCGGACGTTGTACGTCTTTCTTTTTCTGCACGGTTTGTCGCCCCCTGGCGTCGACTCCGACGTGACGGAGAACTGGGGAAACTTGATTGCGGCTTTGCTGGAAAAGTTTCCAGAGAAGGAGTTGCGCGAGAGGCGCGGCGAAGAACCCTTCGTCCTCACCTGGGCCTTCACGTACCGACGCGCTACTTTCAGAGGCATCCGCGCCTGCATGGAGGCTCTGCTGCCTGCAATGACCAACGAACTTGGAGCGCTCCTCCCCTTCTTCGACGCTCTCCACTTGACTGCCGTCGGCCACTCGCTGGGGGGTCTTGTCTGGCGTTTTCTCCTGGACAGAAAACTCAAAGACCTCCCACTCTTTCTCCCCACGCGCCGCCGCGCCTCCCAGAGAAATCACAAACAACCGAACAGAGAAGCGGAGAACGACTCTTCGCCGGAGAAAGGGACCGCAGGCGGGAGCCGCCTCAGCGGGGCGCGTCGCCCGGTCGAAGCCTGGGGGGAAGAACCGGGAGTGGAGAAGAAACGTTCGGGGCTGCGTCTCCTTTTGAAGCGCAGAAGAAAGACCAGCAAGTTTTTTGAGGGGTCAGGAAGAACCGGGGCCGGTGAGAAAGAGAAAGAAGGGGAAAAACAGACTCGCGGGTCTTCGATGTTCCCTTTCTCGCTGTCGCGATTATATTCCTCGCCGTCAAATTCCTTCCTGGACTCTTTGGATTCTCCCTTTCGCGCGTGCTCACTCGCCTCAACTGCTTCCGCAGCTGGCCAGCGCGGTGCTGGGTCTGTTCACCTCTCGAAGGTTGAAGCAGAAAGACACGACTGCCCGTCGGATCCGGAAGTCTCCCCTGGAACGGGAAGCCTGAGAAGGGAGGTGTTGGAGTTGTTCGACAAGATATTGAACAGTCCGAAAGTCTTGTTGGACGTCTTCTGCACTCTCGCGTCACCGCATGTGGGGACCTACAAATCCAAGCCCTTCGTCCGGGCCGTCCCGAAGGCGCTGTCTTTCATGAGTTGCTTGCCGGCGAGCGAAATCGCAAAGGAAATCCTGAACACTGACGAACAGCAGTTGATTCGGTGTCTCGTCGAGCACGAGAAAGCTGAATGCAGCTGGCTGCCGTTCCAGAGTGTCGGGGACAGAAACAGAAACGCCGAGCTAGGCGAGAATGCCCGCGGCGAAGGAGGTCAAGCGGAAAGAAGTGAATGCGAGTCCCGTCGTGAACAGCAGTCCATTCTCCGTGCCTGCGGGAACGACGAAGGCGGTCAACGCGGCAGTGCCGGAGGCGAAGCAGGGCAGGAGCAGAGAGGAAAAGACGCACGCGAAGAAATGTCGAAAAGGACAGTGCTTGCATTGAATACGCGTGACGGAAGTGTACGATCGGAACCTAGATGCTCTTCGCGTGTTGCTCCCTTTTGCCACGCAGGGCGACCTTCTTCTCTTCTTTGTCCCCCTTTTCTCGTCCCGAGACCGAACTCATTTGCTTCGACAGCCTCGCAACCCACCTCTGGGTCCTCCGAGACCGGCGTTTTTCCCCGGCGCCCTTCAACTCAGAAATTTGCGCCTCTTTCCTCGGACCCTGAATCTGACAACTGGACTCCGTTACCAGCCCTTCTATCTTCCTGCGGTGGGAGCAGTACAGCGCTTCTATTGGGGTCGCCTGCAGGGGCCAAGAAAAGTCAAAGGCTTGCAGACACGCCCCGGAAAGCGTTTCAGTCGGTTCTTTTTTACGGTGTCCTCGACACTGATTGGCTAGTAAGCGTCAACAGCGCTCTGGGTACATGCATCGATTTGAAATTGACGGAGGTGGGCCAGGAGGCGTTCCGGCACCCGATGAGGCCTATCGAGTTTTCCCTCGACAAAGACCGGGAAGTGTATCTCGAAGGCCGAACCTGGGGTGCAAACGACAAGAACGAGAAGGCAGACGAAACCGGAGGCAAGGGCAGACACGGCGAAAAGAGCGACTGTCGCTTTCGTGATAAGCCACGGAGGTCCAGCGCGAAGAAAACAGAAAAGGAAATTTCCTTAGCGGCAGAACAAGTGGAAGTGCTGCAGAGCCTCAAACACTTGAGACGGTTTGTGGTCTACATTCCTCAGAACCCCGTTACCACTGCAGCACATGCAACCATAAAATGCTCGCCGAATTACGTCACTCAAGAGACTCAACGAAGCATGAGGAAACAAGCAAACGAGATTCTCCAACACATCACCGCAGGTCTCCTAACCGGGGCAACAACTGCGGTCATAGGACATGGGGATGCAGAACCCGGGGGGAACAAAGCCTAGGTATATTCTCCGATTAACTTGTGCGCGACAGTCACTCCTAGAGAGAAATAGACACTCATATGACAATGCAATGTTTTTCCCAAGGAACGACAAGTCAACTGGAAGCTAGAATGCTAGCAAAATGGCGGAAGAGATGCACTTCGTAGTTCACGCAAATAAGAGCCGCGCGCAAGGGAGACAGCGTGTGGCCTCCCAGCCATTGCTTCTTCCAGCTTCTAATTACACTGCGTATTGATATTTGCTCGTGTACATGAGTCCGAGTTGCCTTGCAAGCCAGGCGGCAGGCATGAACTAGATTCGTTGTCAGAATGTGATGGGATGAGTGAGTGCTTCAAGTCAGTAAACGAAGTGCAGGAACACAGGTCGCCGAGGGAAGGGATGAGAGCGGAAGAAAACGGCCTAGCATTTTTATGGGGGCAAAGAGGGTGGTCTTAGGACGTGCGAGTATTTGGCGCAGAGCGCCTGATGATACGTTATGGTCTTCGCGAGCTAACTGGACAACTGATGTCTTGAGCGACAGCGGGTGGGCAGTAAAGGAGGGAAGGATAGAGGGTGAGGAATTACCCCAGGCTTGCGTTTCAGGGAATGTAGGAGAACCTGCCATGCTCCTTTTTCCAAACAGATTTCGTCCAGTGAGAGGACGTAGTACGAGTTCGACTAGTCTGACAGGGAGAGGCAAACTCAGAATGAAAGCATTCAGTATGAATGTTTTGGTCTGTAAACACTGTGGCATGAAGACGGAGCAAGAATACGTCGAGTTCGCTCACGTGGGAGAAGAGTGGGTCCGAGGAGAAAACGGTTAATGAGCGCTAGAAAGTCAGCGGCCGGTTGACAGGGGTTATGAGAGCGTTGCCTTTTTTTTCAGTTACCCCAATCGTTTCAGAAGACCCCTCTGTTTTTTATTTTCTTTTCCGTGACGCTTCCCCTGATGGTTCTTTGGCACCATTGGATTCCGGATCGTTCGCAAACTTACATCTGTGAAGGAGACAGAGGCTCCGCTGGTTCTCCCTCAGTTAAACACGGAGGCAAGGCGGAAACCGTGATTGCCAACGCATTCGTCCTGTCTCCAAGACTCGCTGTTTTTCTCCCCCGGAAACGTAAAGCTTTTTAGAAAAGCGAGCAGCCGCTTCGGAATTTTTGTGTGTTGCCCTGCTTTTTCCTCGGAAGTGAAACGCCTCTGGGATCCCCGGGAATACGAGCAGAATGAGAAAACAAGAGAATAGAGCCCAACGTGGTCCAGTTAAAGCAGGCGGCCTTTACGTAACCGATTCAGAACAATCTTAATGTCGGCTTCAAGAGAGGCCTAGCTGAAACTTGACAGATACTCGCCAACAACATCTGCAAGGTCAGAAAAGCACTGCAGGTGACCAGAACTAACATTAGGTGTTCTGTGAGCGGCCGTGGCTGTTAGTCACAACCCTCAACACGTCCCGTCTAGCAGCCTGGGTTTGCATTTTTTACTGCAGAACGACCGATTTTCCTCTATTGGTTGCTATTGATGTGGGATCGCCACCACCTTTCTTCGCTTACCAGTCCGGAGTGCAACTGCCTCGGTTTGCAGCACCCGGGTGGTATGGGAGACATGCGGGCTCCAAACAGTGTGGAAGAACCGTGTGATCGGCATTTGACAATGCGCACGCGTATTTCAGCATGTACCTGTCGCTTTCGCGCTTTCGTCGCCACCCCTGCCCATCTGTTGATTTACTAGTCCAACGCAGTGGACTCCTTTTTCAGGTCTTCGTGGCCTGGCTGCCGGAGCAACAGCCGCCTGCCACTATCCCCTATCTTCCCCACTTTTTGCTCCCGTACTCCCATCTCTTTCCACGTCCTTTTTAAACTCTCGCTTCCCATAGGTCGCTCCTTTCTTTTGTCTGCATTGTGACCACCGGGTACGGGGTAGGGGGCTAAACTAGAAAGCTAGGATGTTCTATAGCGACGGTGAGACAAAAGCAAAAAAAGGCAGACCGCGTCCGGCAGCAGGACACTGCCCAACATAAGAAAAGAACACCTCAGTTAGTTCCTCCGCAAGGCACTTTGGGATGCAGATGTATCTCTACTTACTCCTCCCCATTAAGTGCCACTTCGTGTGTAGTGGCCAGTGGAAGAACTTCCCTTAAGGCGCGACATTTCTAGAGTATCTCTGATGTTCAATTTGACGGCCGTTTTCTCTTATTTGGCCCAGTATCTGATAGTAGATGGGATGACGGATGCCGAAACAGTATCTAGCTTGTGTAGGAAACACCTGTCTACGTGAATAACGAAGCCGCAAAGCCTCCCTTGGGATAATAAGAGGGACTTCTCTCCCTAGTGCCAGCAACCGTTGCCTGGAGTTTTTGAGATCGCTACGTGTAGTCTCTTAAGAGACAGTGTTATGTTTTATGTGCGTGAATGCTTGATACAACTCGCTGTAGGCTGCCTCGCATTTCATCGAAGCGAAGGGGGACCGACTAGAAAAGAAGCCGTTGCCCACTTGTTTGTGAAATCAACTGTCGTTCAGGCATTAAGAGAAAGCCACACATGTGGGACAAAAACTTGACTTCGCAAAACCAGTCTTTCTACAATCTTTGATACAGACATGCACTGCCGACAAATCATTTGAACAGCGAAAACTGAAACGTCATTTCCGCACCATTCGACTTGTTCGCTTGGTTCCCCAGCGTCTTACACTCTCCCCCCATTTCTCGGATTTCATCAGCACTCCTTAAATTTGATTCTCAACGAACTTCCTCTAGAGCAAGCGAGTTCAAAAAACACTGGGGAACAGAAGGTCCACAAGGTGGCACGCAGAAACTGTTTCAAGCCTGCCACGATTCGCATCGAAGCAGCTTCATAAGGCGTGAACACATCACGACCATCCTGCAGAACTGTCACAGGCATGTGACACTCAAACGGGGAGTGAAAGGGAAACAAGCTCTCTTTTCTCTGTTTTTTACAAATACCCAGCGCCGGAAAAGTTCCTGGAATGGCCTCAAAAACTCTGTCCTTGCTCCAGCCCCTACCCTAAACAGTGCCTAGTGCCACCCTGCTGCACAGAGGCAAAGAAACAAGGAAGCCTTCGGCCTCGAGTTGCCATAGCAACAAGTGCCGTAAGGGCTACAGAGAAAAAGCCTGGCGCATGCGAGTCTTTTCCTGGCGTCCAAAAGTTACAGGGAAGGACACTCCGTTTCCGTCTTTTGCGTTAAAACCTGAATCAGAGCGCTTCCCCTCCGAAGGCGTATCTCTCTTCCGTCTACCGATACTATCCTGCACCATCCTTCCCTTATCTGCGGGAAACATCGTGGAAACACTCTCGACAGACCAACCCCAACTCGTCCAGATTTTGTGTCAGGCCAAGCCAGAAACACAGAAGTCGACTGGGCGTTCTCTTCACTTTTCCTCAACCTCAAAAACTCTTGACAGAGCTGAACTTTTTGAAATTGCTCGAGAATCTCGAGATAAAGATCTTTGTTTCCACAAACTCCGGACAAACTCCAAAGACACTGTCGTCCTCTACACCCCAGTGGCGCTTAGATGCTACTGTTTTCAGCACTATCGCCCGCCCCCTGGGCCATTTCTTCGTCTTCCTCGACAGCAGCCTTTGCATCCTTAATCTGACTAAGAAAGGTTTCGAGAGTAATCTCTCCTCGGACCAGCCGTGCACTGTTCGCCGAAAGAATTCGTCCGAGCTCTTCAACCTGGTCGTCCGTGAAATTTGAGCTCTGCACCAAGTCCTCGAGCAAACCAGAGATTTCCTCCGCGACTTTCACCTTTTTCTGCATTAGAGGGTGGTTCATGATCGAATCGACTCCTTGTCCGCCTTCCCCAAGCATTTTCATGAACTGCTCCATGTCAGACGTTTTCACCTACATCGCAACGACAGACATCTCCAGTCGCATCTACACGTAAAACAAATTCACATTCACGTAACTATTTGCATAAACTATACAGATGTTGATCCATGCACAACTGAACATCTTGTTTCTCAAAGCAGACACCGTCCTCGTGTCCCGATAGGCGCGGCACAGCCGTCTAGACTTTTCGATCTGCCTTTCGTATCCCTCGTCGCCTTTGACAGAGGACTCAAACGCACGATTTAGGGTGAGAGTTCTTTCAAGGCCGCATAAACTGCTAGATTTTACCCTTCACGGGCGATACAATGGATGGATGTCATGTTAAGGAACATAGGTAATGTCACACACCTGAGTCAGTAACCCACGGATATAATTACCGCACAAGCACCTTGGCCGTTTTACTGTACTGAGACACAGTAGAGAGCTGAAAACACTTTGTCTTTTCTTTTACCTCATTGAGGACAGTCTGCATGTTGTTGTACGTGTCCTCGTCCATGGTCGACCTCTGCTTTTCCAGCATCGCTGCCAGTTTCTCCGTGGAAACTCCTGACAGGAACACTGCAGACGGTGCCGCATTTCCAGCCTCCTTGGGAGCTTCGTTTTGACTACCTGACAAACGAAAAACAAGAAATTCGTATGCGCGGTTGACGTCTACTCGCTAAAACGCAACCTTTAAAGACACGGTAGCTGCCACAGGTTGTTCAATCTAATGTCCCGTTTATTTCCTCCTATATCACACGGCTTCTGGCGCTTTGAGGTTACCTAACCGGCGGAAAAAGCAAAGCCCAATCAGCACCAAAGAAAAACAAACGAAAGATACGGCTGCCTCTCACACACGACAGTCGCTCTCGTGCACTCGCCTTCAAAAAATACGTTCACTTCTAGCCTTTGAAAAATTGAGGGTAACGTATCTCGAGTGAAGAATGTATGTTGGATTTCCCTTTCTTCATGAATACGCCGGACGGGGAAATGTGCTTTCATAGTCGCATATGAGCACAAAAATCGCTATTTGACGAATGGAGAACATGGCAAAACGCAGTGCCTGTAAGGACGACGGCAGCCATGGTGAACTCCGAAAGGACACAAATTTGGATGCTTCGTTTGTGTGTGTATGTACCGTTGCTTGCAAGAATCTCCTAGGCGGCTCTCAGCCACCGCTACCGGTGTTTTGACTGCAACAAACGCAAGATGGAACTACATATTGTTGTATCACCTTCGCTCCCATAGTCTGTACATACTAACAAGGGGGGGAGTACCAATTCAGCTGGTAGACTTCTTTATGCCATTATTCTATAGTGGTGGTCCGGAAGTCATTTTCTCAACAACTAACGCCCTCTCTCGCAGAAAAAACGCAGAAGCGCCTGTTGTATCTATTCACGAGGAATTGGCGGCAGCTGCTGCCGCCATCAGTTTCCAGACCCAAGAGATCTGTATGACGGTGCATAGCCTCCAGACGCTACCCTGTCGCCCTCATGTTCTCTTCAGTAAGAGAGCGTTTCTACTCCCTCACACAACTCGGATTTCGAAGAAACTCTTGGCTGTAAAAGCAGTCGGCGCCCGAGCCCCAGGAAGATCGCCGCCAGCGCTCCGTCCCTCTCGTTCCCGCACGCGCGGATGTTTATCGAGATAGATCGTGAGACAGCGTTTTCACGTTGAAAATCTCCGATTTTCTGCCTGCTCTGCAGTGAAACGTTCTGGCAAAGGACGACAAGCCGACCTTTCCGACGTGTGCCGAGCGGGTTTTCAACACGCAAGTCTCGCGGCCACGCAGGGAACCCACGAAGAACCCTGGACCTCCTGCAAAGGAAGAAGGACGACCTCATGTCATGAAAGCCTGAAAAAACTGGAGAACCGGACACTTACCGTGGGCAGTTGTCGCGAGGAGAGCTGCGACAGCTCCTGCGAGTAGAAGCCGGGGGTGGGCGACACGCATCTTCACTGGAACTGTGGGGACAAGCTCGATCAAGAAAAAAGTAATGTCGGCACAGCAGCGAAAAGTCTGGCGGATCGAGCTCGAAACAGCGAAATGAAAACGTTAAAAAAACTTGAAAATGGTGTGGCAGCAGCTGCGCTCTGCAGGGGGAGCCATGCGACCCGCCGCCCCCCCCCGAAAACCACTGGTCCTCTCTACGAAATCCACCGCTGCAAAAACGACCCGCCCCCGCTGATTCGCGGCCTCGGAGGCAACCCTCCACGACCTTACCCCAAGCTTCAATCCGGCGCGAAATTGGTCGCACAAGAGAAGGCCGCGTCGTCGCGGTCGGGAAACGCTGAGAGTCGGCGCAGGAACACCCTTACGGGTTGAAGCGGTAAACGCTAAACCCCCCAAACCTTAACCCGTGAAGGCAGCAGCGGGAGACGGCTCTTTAGAATGGTGTGAATTGCGGTGACGAATAAGCAGCGGAGAGATGCCCGGAGAATTCCTGAAAAAAGGCGACGAAGCGGGACGGCAGACGCCAAAAGAAAGCAACAACAGGCGCGATACAGAGAGAAGGGATTAGGAACCGCCGAGGGGGAAAGAGCACTCTCAGGGCGCGGAGAACGGCGCTCCCTTTAAGACGGGCCGAGTCAACGAAAAAGCAGAAAATGTGTAGGCTAGACGACCCCGTTGACTACATTTACAGAAAAGGTGTTCTTTGCCTTGCGGGCGGAGTAGAAAGCCGGGGAAAACTCCCGACGAAACTGGATACATCGCGTTCCCTGGAACCGTGCAGCGATTCTCGATCTTCACGGTTGCTCCCAACCATGAGAATGCCACGCACCACAGAAACCGATGGCAGCCGGAGCATCAGCGGGCAGTTTTTGTTTTTAACGGGCAAGTGTGAAAGAAAGACGGTGAATAAATCTTGGAAAGCGGAGAAAACGCCCCGTGCTTCTCTATGTGCCGGGCTCTACAAAGGAGCAATTGCCACGGGAGGCTGGCAAAGTGAAGGGACGTGAAGTTGTCTGCAGCCGACATTACTTCTCCTGAAGAAGCTCCTTTCACAGAGAGAGTCTTTGCAAACAGCCCTGTTCAAGCTTCGAGAATGGAAGGACCGGAGCTTTGCAAGCTGAGACATTAGGGTGATTCCACATCGGTATGTTCTGATGTCCGCCGGCGACAGGCAGAGCAGCACGCCGAAATGGGGTGTCCAGGAATGCCGTGTTTCTAGTGCTGCGGGACAGCTCGTTTGCCGTACAAAAACTGGGAGAAAGAAACTATTTAGCGAACCATCAGGCCTGCGAGTTGCGAGGAGCTGACACAAATACCGAAAAAGACGTTGCGAGAGAACTACGGCGGCAGAGCGCCCTGGATAAACACAAGAAAACGGAGTAGCGAGCGCAACAACGTCGTGCGAGGAAGCAGGCTAGAGAAAGAAAGTAGACGTACAAAAAACCCCGTGCGAATCGCGCATGCCGCATATATAGTCCAGTCGCTTGAAGAGCTCGTGTCGAGGAAACGTCCAACGACACAGGGAAAGAGTTGCTACGAAAGAACCCAGTGCTTCCCGGCTGATATCCCCAAAGAAAAAAGTTGCAACTTGTCCGTCAGTGCCGTTACAAATGGGCAAAAACCGCATTTCCGCCACGAGAAGGGTAGAAGATGGCTGTCAGTTGTTCACTTCTTTCTCTGTGTATCCCGCAGAAACCTGGAGACCGACCAGCACGTGCGAATACATTGCGTGCATGCAAAATACCGCACAAAAAAACTCGGCTTCTCTGGCTCCGCCTTCAAGTTCTCCCCGCACCCCGGACTACTTGGCTTTCTTCGTCTCTCTTTCCGACTCCTTTTCTCTGTCTTCTCTCTCTCTCTTCTCCCTTTGAGTGCTTGGTCTCTCGTCTCTGTAGTCCACAGCGGCCGCCTAGAGCAAACAACCCAACACAAGAGAAAGTCGCGAGTGATGAGGACATTCTTCGTTCCTCCAGGCACAGACGTATGCCTCCTCCAGTCACATACACGCTACAGCGGGCTGCGCTGATTCGTGTCACTGCTCTGCACTTGAATAGAGACCGAAATGGATCGACTGCAAAATTTGTACCCATTCACGGCTGCATGCGCTGAGGAAAACGCTCCCTTGCGTACACTGGAGTTCTCCCCTTTCTTCGAAACTCGGTATACCAACGGAGGACAAACACCCTTCCATATATCCTGCGCCTTCCGTGGAGTTTGCGCATTATAGACTTGTTGACACACAGGCGCCTCTTCACAGATTTCATTCTTGCACATTTACACACGCTTACATAGATGTGCATATCGCTTGACTCGCGCGGAGCTCGTGTAGTATTCTACGGGGCGCTTTCGTAACAGCCAAAAAGGAGACACACAGAGAGATTCACATCGATGCCTGCGTGACGAAAGCGAACCGGAGAAAGATGCATAACAAATGAAACAGGGCGTTTGCAGAGAGGAAGGCCGACCTTCAACGCCGGGCGGTGTTGCTGCTTCTTGTTCGCTTACTTTTGCGTCCGAGGCACCCTGTTGGGTCGGCGACGAATCACCTTGCTCGCGCTTCCTGCCCTCAGACGCCTTCTCGTCCTTGATCTGATCTGGTGTTCGGCCTCCTTTCTGAGGCAACGAGGACGTGCTCTTGGCCACCGAGATGTCGAGTTTTCCGTACAGCGCATCCTTGATGACTGGGAGACAAAGACAGGAAACAGCGATGCCAGCCGAAAGAGATGATCGACTCTTCGCTGCCGCTCCATCGCACGCTTCGCATGTCGCAGGAACAGAAGAATGAACTGTCTGGATGAAGTTTTCGGTGCGTCTCGGGAGATTCGAGCTGAGTCTGGCAAACTCTTCGCTCACCTCCGTGCAGAGATGTAAACGCGTCATCAGGATAAAGACCCCACAACCACGCATTGCATATAGGCACTGAAAATACCGCTTTCACACAAATGCATCCAAACATACAGCGAGCGAGACGATGTGAAACCGAGCAGCGAAGGACTCGCGCTGACGGAGCAGCTCGACAAGTGAAGCAACGCTGAGGTTTTGACGGCTTCACGAAATTCAGGGAGTCAGAACTCGAACGCCAAACAGGCGTCCTGGACTGAAAAAGGATGACACGAGTCCTGGCGAGCCGCCGGTGTGCGGTGTTAAAAAGCTGGAAAGGCACACGGCGCTCGAGAAGCCTGGCAACGAATGCGGGAACGCAAACGGCGTCTGGCCAGACACCCGCAAATTGTACGGAACTCCGAAAAGAGGTAGGCCTGCTGAGTTCGACACACGCGGAGTCAGCAGCCCATACATCACGCTCCGAACAAAACCGCTGTGGAACAGCCTCAGCGCCATAGGGTGTACGAGCACCAACCACCTTGGGCTGTCGGAAGCGACCGAAACAGCGAACTCGAAGAAAACCGCCAAGGGCGCCTCTTCGAGACAAACGCGACGCGCCAGCCAATCTCTCCATTCCGACGAAACTTCATCGCACAAGCGAAACGAAGTGGAGATCACACGGCAGAGGAAGTCAAAGCAAACGAGGAAGCCGGAAGAAGCATGCACGCACCTTGTGGAAGCTTGTCGTTCTTCATGACCTCTGGGAACATGCGCTCAACTACTTTTCTCAGCTTCTGAAAAGGAAAACAACGCAAACTCCCCGAAAGGACAGATGAAGCTCGAGGGCAACACACGCCTGCTCCATCCAATGCAGCAACTCTCGCCGGTTCCCACGCAAAACTCGCAGCTGGATGGCCAAAGCACCGAATAACTTCTACGCTGCTACGTTCGAGGCGTTTCATCGACATGATGCATCTCGGCTTCATTGCGTCCTCTGTCGCCTGTGTTCACACAAAAACGATCTTTACAGTCTCCCCCGATTCCCCGTCTCCGTCGTGTTGATTTTTGCCTCCCAAAGACTTCCCGTACATGCATCCATGCATCGCAAGAGAGAACAGGTCTTGCGCAAATTGCCGGGTGAGATCGCCACTGGCGCTAAATTCTTGGAAAGCACAATGCGAATGCAGTAGCGTTTTCACGATCGTCAGAAGCATCGTGTGCACTTGCTAGGATTCAGCATCTAGTAGGACCCCAGAGTCTGTGTACGGACAAGCATGCGGCACCTCGAAGTCTCAGTTTTCGCTTCGAGAAACCTACGAAAACCGCGATTTCCAATTCGCTGAAAGGGGGAACATCCTTCCAAAGTCAGTTGCGCCGGTGCTGGAAAACACTGACTAATCTCGTCAAGTGTGCAAACGATAGGGAGAAAAATGACACAGAAGACTTCGAATTCGGTTTCCTCTGTTGCTCCACCCCTCGAAAACGCCCTCTGTCGAACTTCGACCAGCCGGAGAATCGGAGAAGCCGTGGAGACAGACGCTAGCGTTGAGAAGGGAACTGTTTCCCCTTCTGCCTAGGTCTTACCTCGGGGAAAGAAAGAGTCCAGCAACTGACGTGCTTCACAACTTTGTTCCAGTTCAACCCTAGAAGGAAAAAAGCCACAAAACACGGCAGCAGACATTCCTTTCGAGAGATTGCCGAGACCGCACGCAGAAAGAACCACATCGACGCTTTCTCTGCAAATATCCACAAGTACGTACACACGCAAACGTATGTCTGCACCACACAAACCATGTACAGATGCAGCTGAGTCGTTCATCTGTATCGTGCCTTCGTCGGAAAAATTCTTGCGCCCTTCTCCATGTGTGTCTGTCATTCGTCCACAAATGTGCAGTCCAGAAAGCACATGTCTATATGTGTATGCTTCTATGTATGTATCCATATAAATATATATATATATATATATACACGAATATGCATATATACATATATACATACATATATACATACATATATACATATACACATCCATATATACATATATATATATATATGCATATATGAATATATATATATATATATATGTATCGAGAGCGGCACTCCACTTTTTGCGAAGCATCGCTCGACAGAGCACGAGATCGACGTCTTGAAAAAGCCTCGGGTGTAGTGACACGCACAGGAAACCGAACATGCTTAGGATTGCCTGCAGATCTGACCTCGGTTGGGCTGCGCGAGCGAAGCCTTGTTGATGATGTTTCTGCACTCTTTTTCTCCACCTCCATTCTCCAGTTCGAAGGCGAGGAAGGCTGCCCAGGCGT
Source organism: Toxoplasma gondii ME49 (assembly GCF_000006565.2). Classification (NCBI taxonomy): domain Eukaryota; phylum Apicomplexa; class Conoidasida; order Eucoccidiorida; family Sarcocystidae; genus Toxoplasma; species Toxoplasma gondii. The sequence goes on along the minus strand of NC_031474.1, from coordinate 1,536,933 downwards.
CCCCGAAGGACGCGTCGAGCGTCACGCTTCTGTTCAACCACTTTCGCGCCTTGGAAATTTTTCCTTCTTTCCAGAACAGACAAGCAACCGCAAGCACGAGGTGTACGTCGTTTTCGCACTTGGTCAGGGCGTCGACGGCCTTGTGGGTCTGAAGAAATCGAAGAAGGGCAGAGCAGAAAAGGTGAGCGAACGGGAAGTCTTCTTTTCTGTTTTCAAAGGTGAGCGTGTCTGACTTCACTATTCCAACGGTGTGTGTACAAGTTGCAGGTTAGCCTGTCGCCCTTGACTGTGTCTAAACAGCAGACAGATGACTCGTGATAAGCCAGCGACGAGAACCATCTTGCAGAAGCGTGACGCTGCACTGCCGCACTGCCTACTTGTGCACTTTTCTCTTCGAGGAAGATGGCCTCGGCCCAGACGAGTCCGGAGTTGGGACATTCTTGGACGGCTTTGCTGGCGACATGTTGCGCCATTTGTTTGTTTCCTGCTTCGACTTCGATTCGAATGGCGGCATGCCAGAGGTCTGGATTTTTCGGATTCCTCAGCTTGGCTTTCTCCAGGATCGCGCGCGCGACGCTCCACTTGCCCTGTTCGCGTTGACAGTCGACTGCGCACAGCCAGAGGGGGACGCTGCGACAGCAGACGACGGTGCCTCTCTGGAAGACTTCTGCGGCTTTTTCCTCGTCTTTTTTCGTCGGGTGTTCGCGGTGGAGCTGGCCGCCGATCATCCAAAGCTTCGGACACTCCGCATGGCTCTTCAAGGCCTCTTCACAGAGCGCGATGGCCGCGTCGTAGTCCCCGACTTGCCTCTCGAGCTGCACCGACTGGATCCAGACCTTCTGCGTGTTGACGTGGGCGCGCGTCCGCTTCAAGATCTTCCTCGCGCGCGCGAATTCATGGTTCTCTCGCTCGAGCTTCACAGCGGCAAGGGAGATCGCCTCGTTGTTTTCGTTGTGGACGAAGGCCTCCGCGAGGACCTTTCTCGCCGCCTGAACGTCGCCTTGCAACCAGTGCTGCTTGGCGAGCATGAGCCAGAGAACCTCAGCCTGTGGGCAACAGACCACGGCTTTCGCCAGCAGTTTCTCCAGGTCCTGAGTGGTCCCGTGCTTCGTCTCGAGGTCCGCAAGCGCCAGCCACAAACTCTTCTTCGTCTTCAAACGCTCAATTGCGCAAGTGTACAGCGCGCGGGCCGTTGCCACCGAACCCCGGGAGAGCGCTTCCTCGGCGTCTTCCTTCCAGATTCGCTTCGCGTTCATGCCCTCGACTCCAACCTTCATCGTGGCTCTCACGATCGCTTGACAGGTCGCCATGAAGCCCGAGGCCTCGGCCTCTTCTGCGAGCCTCAGCCACACATCCCGAGTCTGCGCAACGCCCCGCGCAATCAGGTTGTCGCGCGCGCGCGCGATGATCGTGTCGACCATCTTCAGGTTCCCCTGCGTCTCCTCGAGCTTGCAGGCTGCGACCCAGATCTCTGGACTCGTCGGGCACTTCTTGCGCGCCTCGTTCAGGACCTTCTGGGCCTCCTCGTAGCTGCTGAGACGCGCGAGCGCGAGCCAGATCTCCACGGACTGAGGCACACACTCGACGGCGCGCGTGAGCATGATTCTCGCGTTCTTCTCTTCCTCGAGACTGACCGCCTCTTTCCACAGCCGCACAGAGTTGGGGATGAACTCCAGAGCCTTCCGCAGCACGCGCTTCCGCTGGTCGAGGTCCTTTTCGCGCGCGTATGCGTCGAACCACAGACGGACCGAGTGCGGCAGCACGGAGACGGCCTTGGCGAGCACCGCCTTCGCGTTCGCAGGCTTCTCCAGCCTCGCTGCCTCCAACCAGACGTCTTCGGACTTGGGGCACTGCTGACACCCAGTGGCAATCAACTCGCGGGCCGCCTGCAGCTTCCCCGCCAGCTCCTCCAGACGCGCCGCGGCGATCCACCCGGGGGCGTGGTGCGGATTCGTCGCCGTCACCGACTTGAGGAGCGTCCGAGCTTTCTTGATGTCTGCGACGTCTGCGTCGCTCTGCAGCTGCATCGAATTCAGGTCCGTCAAATATCCCTTCGGATCGATAACTGTCTGCCCCGACAGATTGTCCATCACCTTGTCCAGCTTCACAGACAACACCGTCCCGCGGGCCTCGCCCAAGTCGTTCAGAGACGGCGTGCCTGCGCCCGAAGACCCAGTCCCCGAGCCGGAGCCCAACAGCGGGGTGCGGAGCCCCAGCGGAGTCTGCAAGCCCAGCGGTGTGGCCATCCCCATGAGCGGAGTTTGCATGCCGAAGCCGATCGGCGTCGCGGATCCTGCAGACGCAATCGAGTTCGAGTAAGACGTCGAGTTCCGCCCTTGCAGCAACAGCGAGTCCGGCGCCATGCTGAACATCTGAGGCTTCTTCTGCTTGCGCTTCAACGTGTAGTCGCCGACCGACGGAATGGCCTCCCATTCCTCTAAAAACGAGAAAAACACGGGGGCAGACAAGGAAACAGAAAATCCAACATGCCACTCTACAAGGCACAGCAGCTGAGAACAGGGGGCGAGGCAGAAGAGAAAGAGCAGAGCTACGCGGTCTCCACTGCGAAAACGGCACCTGAGAAAAGCGAGACGCGACGTCAGAGAGGAAAAGTCGTAGTAAAACGTACGAGAAGGGCAGAACAAACACGGCCTGGCATGCCTAAGAGGTCAACGAGCATGCAGAGACGCGAACAAAGGAGGGCGAAACGAAGAGAGAGATGTAAACCAGCAGTCCACCGCGTAGAAAATGCTCGCCAGCAAAAGGTTATACAGAATCCTGTTTCGGAGACAAATGTCTCAGCATGAGAGAAGAGAAACATGCCCACAGCTTCCTTATTTTCGTGTGGAGATAGACATGTCTTTGTCTTGAAACCCACGACTTGTTCTGGGGTACAGACACTTTGGGCGCACCTTTCGTTACTGTCGCAAGGGACCTCTTCAGGTCTGCAAACTGTTGGTGAATCGTCGGTTTCTCGGCACGCATTTTCGCGATTTCTTCCTTCAGTCGATTTTCTCTGCGCGACTTTCGTCGGGCATCCATGCGCATGTCAACCGTGTCGTAAATCCGATCTGCTTCTTTGTCTTCTTCGTCGTACCTGAGTCGCAGCGCGCGAAAGAGGAAAACACACTGAGAGTAGCCGGCGCGAAACAGAGCTAGGACTAACGATACCTCCAGCTCCAAAACGCAGACAGCCCAGTCGCGGATCACTGCTGACACCATAGCATTTGAAATACTGCAAGGGACTTCGGGTGGGAGATGCACGCAGCAAAAAAACGGCAGAAACCAGAAAACGCGGAAGAGCTGCGGACACAAACAGTTGCGGCTGTCAGAAAAATCACAAAGACCCGACTCGAGTGCGCGCCTATGTGCATGATTGTGCTTTTTCAAAGGCGCACTTGAGCAAGTCAGGGACCGCACTGCGAGAGGTAAGCAAGTAACCAAAGGTGTGGCGCTTGCGGCACCCTGCAGTTTCCCCAAATGGCGTCTCTGGTCTCCCGTCCTGCTCTTACTCAGCATCGTTGAACAGCGCCTCAGAATACCCCGTGAAAGGGTCGAAATTGGCGTCGGAAAGATCGCTCTTGTCGTGGACGTTGTCAGTTGCCGTGTCATCTCGACTAACTCCTCCTGCAAAGCCAGTCGCTCCTCGCCCGCGCCCGGGAATGTAGCCTGGAGGCGGGCGCCCGAAGAGCCTGGCCGAGAAAAGCGAAAGAAACAGCAAATCATGAAATGAACTTGCAGCGCACACATCGCGGCAAAGAAAGGCAAGCGCACGACACAAGCCGAGGCAGTCAAGATGGCCAACCGCTGTATCAGAAACAGCCAGATTTGGTGATATTCGGAGGTATGCTTACGGTGGAGACCACAAGAAAAAAACTCGCGATGACATTTTCGACAGGCAAATGCTGGATCCAACCAACAGAGAATACCCTTGTTTCACTTCGAATCCTCAAACCAGAGCACGTGGACCCACATACACACACCTACCTATCTCCAAACGCATTTACACGTGAGTACACATATACATATATGCATATCAAAATATGCGACTAGAACTTGATGTGACGATGAACTGTGTCTGGCATTCTGTTGAGTCCGACTTTGGAGGTGCGTTCGACCACGACCGACCATGGCGTTTTCGGTGCGCCCCCTTCTTTCCCTAGCAGACATAAAAGACTTCCTGGTTTTTTGCAGAGATTGAGTGGAGATAGCGCAACCCGGAGCACTTCGGAGTTTTGCTTCTTACTCTGCAGCCGTCCTCGCAGAGGACGAGAGTTCCCCGCCAACCATAACGCCTGCACTCGCCTGCAGAGCCGCCTTATTCATGAGATTATCTGTCCTCCTGCCCGGAACCGAGTGAAGGCCAGGAGTCTCCGCGCGAGTCGAGAAGGGCGTCGCTCCTCGCCCAACTCCCGCCACGTACGGTCCGCTGGGACCCGAGCCGACTCCCGGCATGAACCGGCGAGCGCCGGGCATGAGGGAGGCCGGCTGTCGAGGAGCTTGCATGTTGACGGAACGAGAGGGGGACGAGGAAGCGTAGAAATCAAAGAAACAGAAGAACACTGAGGCACCACCGGATGAAAATGACGGAGACCGGGGCAGCAAAGAGCACCACGGCGCGCGGGACGAAGGGCGCCACAGGCGAAGGCCCGCAGCAAGAAACGGAAACGGACGGGAAGCGGATCGCTGAGGGATCGATTGTGTGAAGGTTTGCGGGTTGAATATTTGTCTCGAGAACCCAGGAAGAATAGCCGTCGAAAGCGATGCCTGGGCACCTTCAACGTCCAGGCTTACGGGAAGCGATAGGCTTTGCCGATGCTGAAAAACTGGCGAAATAAAACTTGAAACAGGGACGGAAGAAAGCAAGGTCGTGGTCTCAGCACGGATGACCAGCTGCGCCGGAAGAGAAAGGTGAACGAAGGAGACGCGGTTCCGTGACAGAAAATAACACAGAGGGGGGAGAACAGACCTAAAAACAGATCACCGCAGTTTCTTTGGAACTGCACATTATGACAGCATTCTGATTCGAATGCAGACCCTCGTGCGTCGGTGTGCATACACCCCAGCCAGCAATGGTGCCGCAGCCCGCTCGAGTCCAGGAGCAAACTGTCTTTTGCACGTTGTCGCAAAGACCTCGTTTCCTGCCAACGACTACATAGACCTCCACGGAAGATGGCGATGGTAAGACGATTTTCCTGCTGGGGAAAAAACCCGAGAACAGTAAGAGGAAATCCACAACGCCAACAGGAGAACCAGTACCGGTACTACCGAACGCAGATCCTGCGCGGCCGACGCAGAAAGACGATTGGAAAGCTTGACAGAATACAGCAGCGCGAAGACGAAAGAAAGAACAACCGAAGAAAGCTTGAAGAAGAAGTGGAGAGGTCGAAAACACAACGGCAAGAGAACCGCGTAAAGCCGACAAACATGTAGACCGTCTGCCGTCGACGGGGGACTTCGGTATGCGAGTCTGAGCAGTGCTGCTAACGGGAAAGCTGAAATGCGGGAAACGATAAGGAAACGGAAGGGTGACAAAAAATTGCATATACGAACGAGAGAGAAATACAGCCAAGACTCGCGAAAAGACGAAGTACATTATTTAGAGCAGAGACGGGCATGCGCGTCCGCCATGTAAGAGACACGCCTTTTCGCGAAGAAAGGCCCCTTGTACTGTGTTTTCCTTGCCATTCGCCCCAGACTAAAGACAAAAGAAAACTTCTCGTTCCATGGATTCGTGAAGAAGCGACGGCCAGAGGTCGTTTTCGATATAGTCATGTGCATGTGCCAGAGCGCCAGCGGAAAGACCGCTACATTTGCCCCTCCGTCAATGCATGCACGGAAGAAAAACGGGGACGAGGCCGGCTGATCTGGGCAAGCTCTTCACTTTCTCCCATTTCCGGAGACTTATGACAATTTCCGTGAAAGAGGAACGCAGCTGGAAGGAAACGACACAAAGAAGACGGGAAACGCTGGCGAGCCGAGGGAGCGGGAGGCGACCTCCTTCACGGCAAACAAGGACGAGTGTCGGAAATGGAACTTGTACAGAAAAGGGAAACGCGCAAGACGGAGTTTCCCCTTATCTTGGCTCCTCTTCTCACGGTTGAAGAGTGTGTCCACGTGAGGCACTGTCGGCGATCCTGTTCATTGTTTTATACGTAGCCAGACGCGGGACTCGAATGGCTTACAAACAGGGCATCGCAACCTGCTTTGACCGGGCTTCTGGCGCTGGCCACTCTGTTTCCACCCACTCAAAATTCGTTCGAATTCAGCTTGCAAAAAAACGCACGGGTTGAGTGTCAACGTATACGGAAACAGAGTGACGAGAATCAGTCCCTTCTGGAAAGAACGTGGACCGCAACACAGCGTCACGTTCTGATAGGACGTCTACCCGTTACACGTTCCCCTTTTCTGAAAGTTCTGGGATAGTGAATTGTAGTTTTTTCACGACTTAATCATGTGTGAAAATCCCTGAGGCCATTCAACAGGTGATTCCGTGCTAGATGTATTTTTCTTGGAGAGCACGACCGTGGGTTTTGAGAAGGTAATGAGTAGGGCGGCTCTGCCACCTTCTATATGGCAAGCGTTCTCTTCGCTCGTGGAGATTCAGGGGCGCTGGCAACGCTTGGCTTCCTTCATCGCTCTTGCTGTAATTGCTCTTTCGATTGTCTCTCAGGATTTCTTGACGCACGGGGGTGTGGACATCCGCCAGTGTCACACAGCGCTTTCCCCCCCCTCCGGATCGATTAAAAGAAATCAGATTGAGAAGAGGGGGAGACGGACATATAGGCCGAATTATTCCGTACAGGCTAGCATCAGGAACGAGACTACGAAAGTGAATGTCATGATTTATGTACGGCTTTTCAAAAAGGAGGCAAATCATTGCCGAGGGAATTTGCGAGTTATTCACACGTAAATGTACTGGGATCGGCATCCCCCTGTGGAATGGCCAAATGATAACGTGAACATCTCCAGAAAACCAGAAATTTTCATATAATACACTATGTCTGGGGTACATCGACTCAGAGTTCCGTATTTACATGCAAATCTAAGAACTCATCGACCTCTCTTGGTTTCTGATGTGGTACAGCTCTCGTCTCGCATCTGTTACTTTGGCTGTGGCGGTTCTCGGATGATACCTTACAGTCGAAGTGGCTTCAGAAAAAAAGGCGCGCAGCATGCAACGCCCTGCACACTCAACTCACCACAATCTCAGAACGGTACGGATGACCCCTTTGAGCTATGAGCGACCTATGCATTTGGCTATCATGGTTTAGAAACGAAAGGGTCAAATTCTGCCTCTCTTGCGCTGGATGCTTCCCACGATCAGAACTGTTTGTTACAGCACAGCACGATCTCCTTACAGCCAGCCTCTTTATATAGTAGGTCATTCTATGGCTCTGCAGGAAAGACACTCCTGAGCCCTATCCGGTCCAAACTGGGAAGATCTCATTCGAGACAGGAAAACGGCTCCGTGGGCGAAAAAAGCGGATCGCGGTAGTCTCAGCGCAAGCGCAGCGTTGGATACCTGCATGTTCTAGTCCTGCATTATGAGAAAAGGAAAAGGCGTTTCACAGACTCCACTTAGCATCGAAGTGCCACGTGTCTCTACGGCACCACAAAAGAAAATCGTTGTTTTCCACAGTGAACAGCAGGATGGATACACGGCTTCTCTACGTGGGTGGCAGCTTCTTCTGCGGACGCTGCCAGAAAATTCGCCTGACTATAACCAAAGTTAGGAGAGGGCAAGCACACACGAAGTGGCCTCTGTTTGGTGGTGTTCCTCTGTAGCATTTTCTCGGCTCGAAATACGGTTTCCCATTGAAACACACATCGAAATTATATTGTCATCCTGCCATATCAGTGGCTCCACTAAACGTGCTGCATTAGCGTCTACCATATACAGCTGAGAATCAATTTAGATGAACCGATAGGCATAATTAGGCCTCTTAGATAAACAGGGAACTTTGACACACGAGTTTGGTTTCCGCGGGCCGCCACTTCATCGAAGCAATCGTCGAAACTTCTCCAGATCTCGGAACTCGGTCTCAAATCGAATGTGTAACGACGTTCATGGAGATTGAAAGAATTTTCACTGTTTGTATTTATGAAACGTGATCCGTTCGTACAGCCAACAATCCAGTTGTTTGGGAATAAGTCGATACAAGTCGAAGCAATTAGTTGGTGGTGAACCACGTGACTGAAGAAATCTCCCTTTCCT